>NC_081409.1:899212651-899225151 GCF_030272615.1 Cryptomeria japonica | reverse complement strand
CCCTTGTGGATCACTCTCTCTCAACGAAGCACCATATTTGTTTAGAGAGTACCCAAATCTTGTTCAAAGAAGACAACTTTTTCAAAAGAAAACTCATGGAAGCTATTCAAATCTACAATCATCCCACCAACCTCAATCGGGATGATGGTTGGAATCTTAGCAGTTCATGGCACCCATTGTTCTCCAAGCTCAGATAGTCCTCATCCTTTCCCTTCTTCCTCTCCTAGCCCCTTAGCCTTTTGAATTTCTCCCCTCTCTTTGTTTCCTCCTCCCGTTCTCTTCTCATCCTTCTTCTAGTTTCTTCCCCCCACCCCCCTCTGCCTTTTTTTGCCTTCTTTCTCTTTGGTTTTTTCTTCTTTTTATCCTTTAGGCCCCTTCTCATTTTCCTTTTCTTCCCTTGTTGTGTTGTTGTCCTTGCTTTTTTGTGTTGTTTATTTATTGCTTTTTGTTTGCTCGTTTCATTGTTTAGTTTTTTCCTATTTTTTGTGTTTGTTTTATAGTTGAGGTCTTGTGTTTTCTTTGTTTGTGTGTGGGGGCATTTATATAGGCACACACACACACATATACAGATATACATATACATATGTATATATGTATATGTATATAAGTGGGAATGTATGAATGTATGAATGTACATATATACATACATATATATATATATATATGTATATATACATATATATATATATATGTATATATACATACATATATATATATATATGTATATATACATATATATATATATGTATATATACATATATATATGTATATATACATATATATATGTATATATACATATATATATGTATATATATGTATATATACATATATATATGTATATATACATATATATATGTATATATATGTATATATGTATATACATACATATATATATATATGTATGTATATACATATATACATATATACATATATATACATATATGTATATATATATAGATATATATATCTATATATACATATATATGTATATATAGATATATATATCTATATATATATATCTATATGTATATATATACATATATGTATATATATGTATATATGTATATACATGTATATATATATGTATATACATGTATATATATATGTATACACATATGTATATATATATGTATGTATATACATATGTATATATATATGTATGTATATACATATGTATATATATACATATGTATATATATATGTATGTATATACATATGTATATATATATGTATGTATATACATATATATATATATATACATATATACATGTATATACATATATACATATATACATATATATATATATTTTATTTCATCTTTTGTCCTTCTGTTGAGGTTTGACCATCTTGGTCTCTCGTTCTTCATGCACCCTTCTCCAATCCTTCCTATTTATTCCAAGTCTGCAACTTTTCATCTTATTTGACTCTCTTCATCCTGATGATGGATCACAGAGTGTGATCGGAAACTTTGATGCAAAAATCTTTCACACAATCGAATCCAGAAATGCCCTCTTGATTACCTTTATTTATTTAAATTATCCTTTTCCTAATTTAAATAAATACTTTATTTATTTAATTGATTCCACTTCCTCTATTAATTAAATAAATCTTTATTTATTTAATTAATTCATTAACCTTTTCCACCCATGACACATGTCATTCATCTCTTAATTTCTACACTACCTACCCTCTCATTTTTCTCTTATTTCCTCTACCTATGCTCTAATCATAGCCGACCATTTATCTTTTACACCTCTCAATCTTATCTTTCCATTTCTTACAGTGTCTTCTATATAAGGAGATGCTTCCTTCATTATCAAAGGCCCCTGGACATATACATTCTAATCAAGCCTCCTAGCCTTTGAAATTTCATATGCAATCCTACTTGCAACCACATTTCTGTTCTTTATTGAGCTCTTGTGCACATATAAAATTTGAGAGCAAATATATCAAACAAGGTCAATGGAGATAGGAAGAATGGAGATCAAAACCCTATTGGACATGTGATGGTATAATCTTTGTGATTTCATTTGATTTGCATTGTCTTAGGTAATCTTCATATGTTATGGTGGATCTTTGTTGTTGTTAGGCAAGGGTTTTGTGGTTGAATTCATTTAGTCTTTCAATATTATTGTTGTTATCCATTTTCACCATATACAGTAGTCATTAAAGCATAATTACAATAATTGACTCTTCTAGCTTGAAGTCTATCCATTCTAGCTAAGTATTCATCACTATCTTGAATTAAAGATTTGAACCATTGAGGTCATCTTTTAGAAGTAATGGATTCATCACTAGAAGAAGAGTCATGAGGAGTAGAGTTATTATTATCATCATCACTATCACTAGAAGGAATAAAAAGAGATGCATTAGGAGTAGGGTTAAGAGAAGGAGGTTGGTCCTCCACAAGCACAACTTTGTTTTGAGTAAGTTCATCATCCTCCACTTTAGAATAGTCATGAATGCCTTTTTCTGCAATACAAACATCTCTTGCAACTTTTACCTTGTTAGTAATAGGATTGTAAACTTTATGACCTTTAGTATTTTTATCATAACCAACAAAAATAAAAGGAGAAGATTTAGCATCTAATTTTTTTCTTTTCTCCTTAGGTTTGTGAACATAAGCTATGGAACCAAAAATTCTTAAATTTTGCAAATTGGGCTTTCTACCAGACCAAGCTTCTTCAGGAGTTTTATCCTTTAAGGTTTTGGTAGGTTTTCTATTAATTAAATAAGTTGCACAAGCCATAGCTTCAACCCAAAACTTGTAATCCATATTTTTTGCTTGCAATAAATATCTTGCCATTTCCACAATGGTCCTATGCTTCCGTTCTGCCACACCATTTTGTTGTGGTGTATAAGGAATGGTAAGCTCATGTTTAATTCCAAAAGATTTCAAATAAGAATTAAATGCATTATTGACATATTCTCTTCCATTGTCAGTATGAAGAATGTTAATTTTAGAACCAGATTGCCTTTCTACAAACATATGAAATTCAGTAAACACATCAAGCACTTGATCCTTACTATGAAGGAAATATATCGATGTTCTCCTTGAAAAATCATCAAGAAAGGTAAGAGCATACCTTGAACCCTGGATGGAGGGATTCTCCATGGGACCCAAGAGATCACTATGAACTAAATGCAATTTAATATATGCCCTCCAAGATTGACCATGAGGAAAGGGTTCCCTATGCATCTTACCACTCATGCAACCATTGCAAACAATTTGAGAAGGAACAATAGTAGGCAATCCATCAACCATATTTGCTATTTGCATCACTGAAATATAATCAGAATTGAGATGGCCAAGTTGTTCATGCCATAAAGTAAAATCAACAGTAGTAAGCAAAGAATACTTTATAGGAGCAAATTCATAGAACTTGAATAAGTTATCACTATCCATTTTAGCAGTAGCAATAACATGATTAGTTTTTGGATCAATGATATAACACATGCCCCCATAAAAGTTAATTTTATAATCTTGACAAAGTTTAGGAACTGAAATCAAATTTGATTTTAATTCAGGAACATAAAGAACATCATGTAATTTCCCACTAGGAACATTCACATCACCAATAGCTTCAACTTTGCAACTATGATTATTAGCTAATTGCATAGGAATATTAGAAGTATTAGGATGCAAAGATTCAAAACATTCTTTATGAGAAGTAACATGCTAAGATGCACTAGAATCAATAATCCACTCAAGTGGTTGAGAAATATTATAAGTACATGTAAATGCATGACGAGATGAATTACCATTATTATTACCTTTCTTATAATGAGGTTTATGTTGTTGATTATTTTGATTATTTTGGTTCATGGGTTTTTTACCATTTTGCTTCTTAAAACAATTATTAGTAATATGTCCATCTTTCCCACAATATGTGCAATGGGGTCTTGTTTGAGAATTATTCCTTTGATTATTGTACGAATTATTATGAGAATTGTTATGATAGGATTTAGAATGAGATTGATAATTAGAAAATTTGTGATTATTATTATGATTATTAATATTGGATCTAAAATTATTATTATTATTATGATTTTTAGATATAAAAACATGTTCACTACTTTTAAGAGTACCAAATTGAATTAATTTAGCTTCCTCTTGACGTAATAAAATACGAAAAATATCATAAGTAAATTGAGTAGCTAAACTAGGAATAGCAAGTTGAGAATGAATATTCGTAATAAATTGTTGAAATTGATGAGGAAGACATTTTTTAAGAATAAGATGAATTAAACGTAAATTAGCTAGTGTAACTCCTAAACCAGTTAATTGACTATTAATAGAATCAAACTTTAATAAGAATTCATCCATAGTTTTAAAATCTGTATACTTGAGATCTTCAAGTTGATCTTGAAGTTGAATTTTTCAGGATTCATTTGAGCTATCATAAGTTGTTTTTAAAATTTCCCAAGCTTCATACACTTTTGTACAATTTCCAATTAGAACATACAAATCAGGAACCATTGAAATACTAATTAAACCAAGTGCTTCCTCATTTTGAGCCTTCCATCTATCTTGGTCAGTTTGAGGAGTAGTTGAAGCGGGCTCTGAGGTTTTATCTGTAGCAACATCCAAAAGGTGTTTGAAACGAAAAATAAACAAGATATGTGTTTTCCATGAATGATAATTGGAACTATTTAACTTAATTTCAGGAATTAAAGTAGACATGATAGCAAAATAATGGTTAGTAAAAATTGTCCCCTTTGATTATAAATGAAAAATAACTTGATTAAAATAGAATCAAATTGCAATAATAACTTTAATATATATATATATATATATATATATATATATAAATAATGATTCTAAAAAAATTAATAATAACTTTAAATTTAAAATCTTAAATATAAATATAAACAAACTTTATGAAAAAAATTAAATCTTTATTATTAATAATAAAACAATTTATATTGAAAATTTATTAAAAAACTTTATATATATTAAAACAATTTATATATTAAAAAATTTTATTAAAAAAATTCATGAACCTTTTTTAAACTTTTAAATTATATATATATATATATATATATATTAAAACACTTTATAAAGTTCTTAAGCTTTAAAAAAAAAAACGTGAGAAACAAGTATTGAATTTTTAAAGCTTTATTAAGAAAACATTTTTAAACTTTAAAATATACATATAAATATGAAACTTATATTCTTTATAAACTTTTCTTATTATGTGAAAGGTTTAAAATTTTTAAATATTTTTAAACTTGAAGATACGTGTATGGAAAATTCAAACTTTAAGCACAGAGAGCAGATGAATAGAAAACACAAGTACAGACAGGAGATTGGCAATAGGAGACAAATACTTGTAGAGGTGTTAAGATAGTGCAGAGGCGTTACAAGTTCTTTTTGAAGTAAGTTACAGAGAGGTGTTATGGTAGAAAGGCATTATGGCAGAGGAGAATAAAATCAGAAGAGAGCAGAGATTGCATAAACAATATATGAGAATGCAGCTTTGACTACAGTTCAATGCAGATCATGCAGTAGAAGAAAATATATGATATCTCCAATATGAAAAGAGATAATTCAAAATGTAGATGGTTCAAACAAACAGACTCTATATCTCAAGTTGATAAATATGCTGAAAAAAAGAACAACACAGGCAAAGGAGATATCACTACATAGATAAAATAAATATTGAAATAACAGAGATTGAAGCTTATTTGATATTTAACAATATGAAATTTATTTTTATCCAAAAATCTGCAACTGAAATTGAAACTAGAGATCTTTGAAATTAAAGTCTGCACAAGAAGCGGCTAGAAAACACAGAGCTTGAAGTAAATGAAATAGATAGATTCAGATTTAAAATGAAATAAATTTATATTTAATAGAATTATTTTAAACAAATTTAAACAGAAAGATGAAAGATTTAACAAAAGATTGAAATAATATAAAAAACAAAATTACTATAGCAGAGAGAAACATAAATAGTTTTTTTTTGAATCTGCAAACACAAATTGTTAGAAAATATATAAACCAACAATAATTTGCAAGTGAAATAAAATTTTAGAACCTGCAAACAAATAGAGAAGCAACTGAATAATGCAAAATGATTTGGTGGCAAACCCTCCAAACTAATAAATATAAATTATAGAATGCAAGAAAAGAGGTTAGAAATGGAGTTTGGTGGTAAACCTTCCAAACTAGTCACAATAAAAAAACCAGAAAGAAGAAACTTTGGTGGCAAGTCGTCCAAAGCCAAGACTTTAAACCAGAAAGAAGAAAATTTGGCGGCAAGCCTTCCAAAGCTTATTTTAAAAAAAAAACTAGAATCTAAGAAGATTAAACATGCAGGCAAACTTGTTAACAAGTTTGAAAAAAAAATTAAAATTTGAAATAAAAAACCTGCACAGTAGAAAATATTAGAGAAAGAACTTCTTCTCCTCTCAAGAATGCCTCCAAGAAGGTGAACTCCACAAAATGGTAACCTTCATCAATCTTAACTTAAAGCAAGGATTAGAACCTGCTCTGATACCATGAAAGAAAATACAAGAGCAAGGAAAGGAAAACAAAATCCAAGTAAGTTTATTGATGAAGTAAATATTACCAAGAGAAATGCATAAACCTTGGAGCAATCACACAAATGTGAAGAAGGAGGCGCAAGAACTTTTGAAAGGGAAAAAGCAAAGAAAAACCCCTTGTGCTATTATGAATGAGGCAATGCCTAAAATGTGTGTGTGTGTGTGTGTGTGTGAGAGAGAGAGAGAGAGAGAGAGAGAGAGAGAGAGAGAGAGAGAGAGAGAGAGAGAGAGAGAGAGAGAAGCTCTTTACAATAATATCATTATGAAGAAATGAGAGAGGAGACATCTCTTAAATAGAGATGAGGAGAGGAGTTACAAAGTAACTCCCAAATTTATGAATGCCACCATTCATAAAATGTGTGTGCCATGTGTCCACATCCTCTTATGGAGGAAATCTAATATTCCTTAATAAAGGAAAATAAAAGAAGTGACTTGTCCTCACACATGTACTAGAGGACAAATTACATGTATGAATTCCAAAGGAATATCCTAAACTAAATACAAATAAACCTAAACCAAGTAAAGATTAAATATTCTAACATCAACCCCTCTCATTTGAAACCTATCTAGAATCAAGATCTCAATAACACTTCAGCAAATTCAAGTGAGAAAGCATTAATTCATTCATCAAGCATTGGGGTAGAAGTGAAGTCAAGTTATGCATTCAAGATGGCATCTAGAATCAACATTCTTTAAATATATTCTACATGAAACCCTAAAAAACCTAGATGAGGATCAAACACAACTTCATCAAGGTATATTTAAATTATTAACACTTTTTTTAAGATATAGCCTTCCCCTCAAAAGGAGAGTATTTTGTAGTAGTTTGTATTTCAATTCATATCTCCATTTTAAGGTTAATTCATAAACTAGGGTTTGACCTAAGGGAAACCCCTAGCCCCAACATCTTGCCCTCTCTTTTAGTGTCCAAGAAATAGGTGTGGGAGTTGTACTGAGGAATTATGGTAGAGTTGATAGTAACAAATAAGTTCATCTTTTGACAGAGAAAAATTTGGAGGACCAAGGTGAACTATACTACCCAGTCCTGAAAAATAAAGTCAAACTTATAGGAATAGATTCTAAACATATTCCTTTTCCTAGATCTTAGTTTGTAGCTTCGTGGGATATTTGTAGCAATTAGTTTTCAACAATTTAGCTCAATCATCCATGGTTTTACCCTAATTTCATTAGTACCTTCCAAATTCAACTAAGAAAGAGGATTACTACACCCAACCAGTGAATCTAATAAGAATTTCAGCCCTTTCCTTATTTGGATTGTGGCTAGATCTATTGAGTTCACTCCTCTTTCAATGCAATGGGTAAATTTGGCTTACTAGTGGTTTAATTATCTTAAGCCCTAATTCCTAATTTTCCACCCAATACATAAATTACTTATAAATTTATTTTTGAAAAGCTTCTTTAGTCTACAATTACTTTAAGAAGCATATTTACACCAAGCATTATGTACATTCATATTTCTTTATTAAGAATGTCATTTTTTGATTAAGGGTGTTGGAGCTAAAAATCACTAGTTTGATGATACCTAAGAGCATGCCACCTTCTATGATCAAGATCAACTACTGATTTTGGCCAACTAATGGAATGACCAATTAGGTCTTACTTCCCTTCACTTCTAGTTCTACTAGACCAAGGCAGTTTTACCTTATCAACACCAATTCTCCTTTTGTAATGTAATTATCTAATGACACTTAGACAAATTATTTTACAATAATCCTATTTGGGATCACTCTTCAATGGCATGGAAATGAGAATGACATCAAGTTTATCTTCTACTTCTACTGTGCAAAACTAAAAATAAAATAAAATCTATTTTATGGAATGAAAATGTTTTCTTGACTTGGTTTTGATGGGATGCAATGTTGAGTATACAATATAGATCATTGTCTTTCTTCTCAATGGGCACAGAGTCTTATGGAACTTTATATCTTTCGGTCTCCTTTCTAGACAGTCTTACAACTATCCACTGATGTTATTCCTACAACTACTACTCTTATTACGACGGTCACTAGATGACAAATTTAATCAAGCCCTTAGAGCAACTTATCCAAGAATACATGTCTTCTATTTCATGAACCAAAAATAACAAGATAGGAATAATATATAAAAAGAAATCTTAATGTAGTCTCCAATATTCTTAGTATTTAAATAGCAGGCAGATTCAGAATAATGAACCACATTAATTTGAATATCACATATAAGCAAAAAGAATATTGATTTTGTATTGATTAAAATAAAATTACACCATAACAGTGATAATACCCTTACGAAATGATATATTACAAAAATATGATATTGTATCCAAATCCGATCTCTTTTATCTCCCCCCCCCCTTTTCTTATTTACATTTTACATGCTATATATATGAAAAAAGGCTCGAAAAAGGCGTCTCTTCATAGTGCCTCATTGATATGTTCATGCTGCTTCTGGTGTTTCTTCTTCGTCGACAAAAAACCTCTTTCAATCATCAAGGTGATCCTTTATTTCATCTTCGGATTACCTATGCCAAATGCATCTTGGATGGTTCTTATCAGGATTGTTTTAACTATTAGCATACCAAAAAACTATATGCTTGACTTCATAAGTTATCCTGATGAAGTTTTTGCCATCAACTCCTCCTTTTGCTAGAAGATATTTGGATAGAGGTATTGAGTCAAGAGTGTGTTGTTAGAGTAGCTGTTCCGATGTCATTACTTATACTCTCTTTTGAGATAATTTGTTCTATCAGATCATAGATGATCTATTATTCTGATCTCATTAGGTTATACCGATAGGAGTATCATCTTCATTTTATTTTATTTCCATAGGTTTTCTTGATGTCAGTTCATTGATCATAAGTTCATAAACGGGACAGTTCCCCCTATGCCATTCTATTTATTCACTATTGAGATAGTGTAAATGGTCAGAACCCTATTGACATGCTATTCTGACTTCATTGGTTATTCCGATGGACTTGCATAATGTATCCTCCTATATTTTCCTTCGTTGGGATAACTTTCATCATCTGGATAACTTTTTGAGATTACCTCGATCTCATATACTATTTTGACAAGACATGTATCGACATTATGTATCCCAAAATGTGTGCATTGGGATAGTTTACTCTATCAACACTACAAAATATTGCTTCTCCATCTTTGGTGCTTATTTTGATAGGCATCTCAAATATCACATTTGGTATAACTATATCGATAGAATTCTATCAGGATATCATGATCACAAATAATTGTTATTATGCCTTTATTAGTTATTCTGACGAGCAATCAGGACATCATGTTTGACATTTCTATCCCGATGTTCATGTTCAACATTGATTTAGTGGATTACGTTAGCTATCCCGATATTAGTATCTAATATTGATTTATCATATTGGCATAGCTATTATGATATAGACATGAAATGTTGATTAGTGAAGGTTATTTTACTAATCTTTCTTGAGTATGCTAGGAATTTATCATGTAAGATTGAGGCACAATGAAGATAGTATGTGGGGCTTAATAAAACCTATGTAGCTTCAATCCTTTACCATTTTAAATACAAAATCTTGGTGATCATGTTAGGGTATTGTTATGAAAATTTAGGGTTCCAACAGTGGCTCTGTTTGGGGATGCATACCCCTTGTGGGATAAAAAGAATCCAACTATCTCTAGTGTAAGCATACCATGTACCAATCACATCTCTTTTGTAAATTACATTAAGATTGCATTTGGTAGCCCTAGGCCCCCAAAAACTAAGCATTGATTTTTTCCTAGATCAAATAGCTGGTTTTCATCATGTAATATCATGCCAGCCTAGTACATACTATTGTGCAATTTGATTCTATCATAAAGCCTATCAATTGTCATCTTTCCATGTTTGCCATATATGTTATAATGTCTTTTGTTGTCATCTTCATATTCCATCATAGAATTATGGTAAGGATCTTTTGAACTATTTTCTTTTCCTTTCTTCATCACAAGAGACCTCAAACTTTGATAAACTATCATATCCTCATGTTTATGAAAATCCCCCTTTTGCAATTGTGTTCGATTTACATATTTTTCACTAGCGGTCCCTATCTTCTGGGCATGCTTCACATTATTTGTATGACCATGGTTTTCACCTTTTATTCTATCTTTAGGTGAAATTATTTTAGGAGTATAATCATTAGGATTTGAAGAATAGTTATTTTCCTCATCTAGTAAGCTGCTTCACAATACACCTCACTATTGCCATAAAAATTTTGGAAGTCATTTTTGGTTGGAGTTACCTCTATGTGATGATCATATTGCATACCCTTGTTTGATGCATCTTCTTCCTAAAACTCCTTTTCCTTTGTGGGTTTTTTATCACGTGATTTCATCATAATATCAGCCATGTTATTTCTACACATATATGTATTGTCCATACTATGTGAGATTTCTTCCTTTTCATACAATGGATTTGGGAACACATAGACGTCTTTATCAGGTACACTATGACAGTATATAATTACATCATCATTATTTGTATCATTATAAAGAGGATTTTTAAAAATTTGAAAATGATCTTTATACTCATATGGCTCTTCAATTTGTTGGTCATCATATGTGTTCTCACTGTCATTAATGTATTTATCTGAGAAATAGGAGGACTCATCAGATAATTTTTTTTCCAAATTACAACTGTCCTCTGTTATGTCATGTCATCATCCAACTGATTTGAAAAAAAATTGAAGTTATTTCTAGGTGTATGTGCACATCCTATCCACTATTCATGATACACCTCATTTTCCTTTTTTGCATTTCTCTGATACTCTCTATTCAAAATATTTGAAATTTGTTTACTACTGAGTGAATATTCTTCTTCTTCTTTGTTACTGATACATGCCTCTATTTCTAGGAAAGTGTCCTAATGGCTTTTAGGTATGGATACTTCCTCACTTTCCTCATAACTAGGATATTCATCTTCATCAATTAAATCATTGTAGTTCTCAGATTTGGATGAATCGATCATTTGTTCAGTGTCAGATAAGTATGCTTCTTCGGATGGAGACCATTCCTCATCATCAATGTTAGCAATAATTTCTTCAGGTTCTGACTCCCAATCATGAATATCATCAATTTTTTTCTCATCAAATGGTACTTCCAAAGGGATACCCGATTCTCCTATATATTTGTATTCATTTGCATCTCTTATATTGATGTTACTCTTCTCATGTACATCGTGTAGTGCCCTGTTTATCTCCATAACAACGGAACACGCTAATTGCAAATTTTCAAGTCTGCATTCCCTCATGAGTAATTCCACAAGTATAGATATATTAGGCCTTATATCATTAGGTATCTGCAAATAAGTTTTCATCATTCTACCAATTAATCATTTTATAAATTCTCCTTTCTTTCTCCTTATGTTGAAGAATGCATTAATATGTGCTGAAGGATCAAAATAATGGTCAGTTTGAATCTTATTATGGAATATAGAGTATTGTAGAGAATGGACTGAGGGATTGATGATAGATACATTTTCTTCAGTGATCACTGATACTATAGAAATCCTCTATGAACCACCATTCAAGTTCCTCCCATGATGAGATGCTTTGCGGGGACAACAACCTAAAAATCTGCACTGCGACATCTTCTAGTGTCATCACAAATAGTTTAATGATCAATTCTTCTGAGTAAATCTCAAAGGTTTTTATAAACTAGTAAAATGATTTCAAATGCCTAATGGCCGATTCACTTTCCTTTCCATCGAACCTCGACATATATTTTTTAAGCTCATAGAGAAGATTTTTCTGAACACTCATGAATATCATTAAAACCCAATGGTTTATATAATTCAGGAATATATCTTTCTTTCTATGGTTGTAGTAGCCATTGTTGTTGTGTGCATTGCATTCCTAGACATGGGGCTTCATAAGAATATGGGTATTGGTACATTTTGGATGTCAAATTGCTGCAACAATTGATTTC
>NC_081409.1:899120151-899207651 GCF_030272615.1 Cryptomeria japonica | reverse complement strand
GCATGAGATTGCATTGAATATTGGAAGTGTTGTCATTGATGTCAATTACAACTAGTAATGAAGTCGTAAAGAAATTGGTAATGAAGTAGTAAAGCAACCAATAATGATGTAGTAAAGCAACTAGTATTGAAGCAGTGAAGATCAACTGGTAACCCTAACAAGTTGAGAAGCATAACCCTAACTGATGAAGCTTGGAGATGGATTGTGATGATTTATGACCAAATGATGATTGGTGATGAAGATGCCACGTAAGCATGTTGCATGTGATGGGTTTTGAAATGGATTTGGCATGTAAAGATAACCATTTATCTTGGGAATGATCAAATGCATAATATGAAGTGACAAATGTGTGATGAGTTACAAGATCTAAAGTGCGGTGATCTAGGAGTAGTTGAAAATGCCTAGAAGAATGTGTAGTTGATTGAAATGGAATCTAATGGTCAATATTGAGCTGATGTGTTTGTAATCTCTATGAGAATTGTAGGGTTTGTGTTGTGTTACCGACCTAATGTATTTGTTTTTAAGGTCGATGGATTGTTTGAAAATGTGTTGGCAAATTTGGTTAAGTGTGATAGTGATTGTTGTCGAACTAGGAGTTGTGTCTACAGAATGATATGAAGGTAGATTGGAGTGATAAAGGATCTGATTCAACAAAGAAGTGCTATTACCAGATCAGTAAAGAACCTGTTGTTCTTTAACCATTACAATAGTAAAATCCCTTAACCGGGTAAGCTTTAACAGGCTTGTTATTGAAATCCTCTAACCAGGTGATCCATTAGATTGGATTTGAAATCCTCCACTGAGGTTACTTTTAACAGGGTATTTGTAATCAATCCCTTAACTGAGTGGTCCTTAACCAAATCCGTTCCTAATAGAACATTATTGTATAAGCTTCTAACAAGGCTTGGCTCCTAACAAGGTGAACTTTAGAAGAGTTCAAAATGCTTGTGGGTATTCATCTCCACTGTGGTTTTTTCCATTTGGGTTTCCATGTGTAAAATCATTGTGTCAAGTGGTGAATGATTTTGTAGATGTGCTTTGATATGGTTGATATGAATGACTGGTAAATATTGTTAGATATATTTAAATGACCAGAATGATCTGAAATATGTTATTACTAGTACTCATGACTTGTTTTAAGGTTTTCATCAAATGGTATTTATGTTTCAAATCTGTTGCATTATATCATTGATGTATTTGGTCTACTGGTAAGGTTTGATAGTGTTGTTATGGTTTTGTTAAAGTGTCTAAACCGCTTAGTTTTGCGAGTTCATTCTAAGTTGGAAATGAGTTTGGTGAAAGTTTAGTTAAATCTCCTATCTGCTGATTCACCCCCCCTCTTAGTAGTTGACCAGATCTTTAGAGTTTCATCATATTATCAATTGGTATCATAGCAGTCCAGGTCCTCTTGAGTATAAGCCTAATAGCTTGAGGAAAAGATCAAGGAGAAAATGATGAAGAGAGAGGTTCCAAAGTTCAATAGAGATAACTACAAAATCTGGAGTGATAGGATGAAGATTTACATCAAGAGCTTAGGAAGTCAGTATTGGGATCATGTTGTTACTAAGTGTAACTTGCCTAGTGGAATTAAGATAGATGACCAGAAGAAGGAGAAACAAAGAACAACCAAGAATTGGAAGCCATCGTCAATACATTGTCAGATTCATAATATGTTGATGTTCATGGATTGGATACTGCACATGAAGTTTGGAAGAAACTGGAAGAAATCTATATTAGTGATGAGCATAAAGATAGCCAAGGAAGAGAGTCTCAGAGGAAAATTTGATGATATGCAAATGGATGAAAGTGAAAACATTCAATAGTATGGTAAGAGAATCAAGGAGATAGTTGGAGAAATCAAAATTACTGGAGGTACAGTGGGAGATGCCACTGTGGTTAGTAAGGTGTTGAGAACCCTTCTACTAGTCTATGCTATCAGAGTTGCATCCATTCAAGAACTCAAATCTATTGACAAGACAAAGGTAACTCTTGACTCTATCATTGGTAAATTGAATGCATTTGAATTAAATGGTTTTGATGGAAGTGTTAAGAGGTTAGAATCTGCATTTAAAGATTCAGTCTCAACCTGACCAGTAAGGAAAGCAGAGAAGTTAGTTACATACATGAATCTAGATCCAACAGAGAGGTAGATGATGAAGATAGTCTGATTGAACTTGAAGCATTGTTGGCCAAGCGGTTACCCAAAGGTACCAGTAAGTATAGAGGTAAATTACCACTAAAATGTTTTGCATGTATCCAGATAGGAAATATTTCTGCTAACTATCCTAATGGAGATAATGAGGAAAAATAAGAGAAATATAGGAAGTTTAAAGGAAAAGGAAAAAGAAATTGTCTCATTGCAGTGGATGGAGGAATTACAGATGAAGAATCCGAGGAAGATGAAAATGAGGACGTTGTATTTGTTGCTATCAAAGAAGACATATTAGATCAGAAGGCATTGGTCTCTCACTTGGATAGTTCAGATGACTGGATTATAGATAGTGGTCTTTCACACCACATGATTGGTGACCAGAGCAAGTTTCTAACATTGGAAGAATTTGATGGAGGTGTTGTCAGATTTGGGAATAACACTCCCTGCATGGTGAAAGGGAAAGGATCCATCTCCCTGAATGGTAAGAGTAGTGCAAATGATGTCTACTAGGTTGAAGGCTTCAAACAAAATCTTTTGAGTGTTGCTCAACTCAATGACAAATGTTACCCATTAGAATTCAAGAATGGAGTTTGCAAGATCTTTGGAAGCAAAGGTGAACTGATTGCAATCGAAAACAAACCAAAGGTAACTTATTTCACTTAAACTCTAAAGTCAATAGTTGTTTGATTGTAAAAGTAGAAGATAGTTGGCTTTGGCATTAGAGGCTTTGTCATGTGAATTTTGATAACATTGTAAGAGTCAACAAGTCAAAATCAGTAAGAGGTTTGCCACAGTTGGACAAACCGGTGAATTCCTTGTGCAAGGAATGTCAGTTAGGGAAAATGACATCCTCAACCTTCAAGAGAAAATCTTTCTCAGCTGAACATTTGCTAGATTTGGTTGATACCGACCTATGTGGACCAATGAGGACTAGAATTATTCAAGGTGATGGGTACTTCATGATATTTACCTATAACTTCTCAAGGATGATGTGGGTCACATTCTTGAAAGACAAGACAAAAGCATTCAACAAATTAAAGGCTTTCAGAGCCTTGGTTGAAAATGAAAGTGGAATGAAGTTAAAGTGTCTAAGAACTGATCAAGGTGGTGAATTTAATTCAGAGGAATTCACTAGATATTGTGAAAATAATTGAATCAAGAGGCAACTATTTGCACCAAGGACACCACAAAAAAATAGTTTTTGCAGAAAGGAACAATCGGTCAGTGGTTGAAGCTGCTAGGACTATGTTAATTGAAAGAGGTGTAGCTAAGACATTTTGGAGAGAAGCTGTCAGCACGACTGTTTATACAATGAACCAGATATTGGTCAAAAGAGGTAAGGACAAAACACCCTATGAATATTGGTATGGTAGATCATCGAATGTCAGTTACTTCAAAATTTTTGGTAGCAGATGTTTTATTAAAAGAAGTGATTATATTGGTAAGTTTGATACCAAGAGTGATGAAGGCATATTTCTTGGTTACTCCACCAAGAGAAAATCTTACAAGTGCTACAATAATCGGACTAAGAAGATCATTGAAAGTATCAATGTCTGAGTAGATGAGTTTCCTAAAAAATATGGAGAAACTAGCAAAGAGAAAGAAGAAGAAGAACCTAACATATTATTTTTGGAACCAGAACCGTTAAAGCCAAAAGTTGGAGAATTGCATATAGAAGTCCTAGTTCAACCAGAGTAGGAAGATCCGACAAAAGATGAAGAAAGTGAAGAAGAAGAAGAACCTGAAAATAAAGATCATGTTATTCCAAGGTATGTCAAACTCAATCACAACCCCGATCAAATTATTGGATATAAGAATGCAGGTGTGTTAACTAGAAGAGGGCTAAGAGAAAACTCTTGTATGATCTCCACCATTGAGCCTAGAACAACAAAAAAAGACTTTGGAGATGAACATTAGATCAAGGAAATAGAAGAAGAACTTGATCAAATAGAGAAGAATAATACCTAGTCACTGGTACCCAGACTATAGAACAAGAATGTAATAGGCACAAAGTGGGTATTCAGAAACAAATTGAATGAAGATGGAGCAGTGGTTAGGAATAAAGCCAGATTGGTATGCAAAGGATATGCACAAGAGGAAGGTGAAGATTATGGTGAGATATTTGTACTAGTAGCAAGATTGGAAGGAGTAAGCACTCTACTTGCATTTGCAATATATAGACAATTTAAGGTATATCAGATGGATGCTAAATCAACATTCTTAAATGGAATATTGGAAGAAGTCTACCTAGAACAACTAGATGGTTATGCATTAACTGAAGAAAAGGATATGGTGCGAAAGCTACATAAGGCATTATATGGATTGAAACAAGCACAAAGAGTATGGTATGAAAGATTTCACTCTCACTTAGTAAAGATAGTTTTTCAAAGAACCAATGAAGATAATAACATATATCTCAAGACAAAAGGAGATAAAATACTTGTAAGTGAGGTATTTGTTGATGATATCATTTTTGGAGGTAATGATGATAATGATGATACATGTCATGATTTTGCTAATGAAATGAATAATGAATTTGAGATGTCACTGGTAGGTGAGATAATTTTGTTTATAGGTCTGCAAATCCAACCAATGAAGGAAGGAATTTTTATCACACAGTCCAAGTATGTGAAGGAAGTATTGAAGATTTTTGGAATGGGAGATTGTAAACCCATTGGAACACCAATGGTTACAGGTTGTAAATTGGCAAAGGAGGATGATTATGCATCATTTGATGAAAAGGAATACAGATCTATGATAGGTAAGCTACATTATGTTGTCCATAGTAGACCGGACATTGCTCATGCAGTAGGATTGGTTGCTAGATTTCAGAAAAATCCAAAGGACACACACATGATTGCAACCAAAAGAATTTTAAGATACCTGAAAGACACAATAGATTATGAATTATGGTATCCATATGCAGGAGACTTTGAATTAAAAGTTTATATGGATGTAGATTGGGCAGGCGATATTGATGACATAAAAAGTACAACCAGAGGAGCACTTTTTCTTGGAGGAAGATTAGTGTTATGGAGCAGCAAGAAACAAAGTTGTATCTCTCAATCAACAACATCAGCTAAATATGTTGTAGCTTACATGAATTGTACCCAAGCAATTTGGATGAAACACATATTAGAAGGTTTTCAAGCTAAAAATATCAGAACTAGTAAGAATCTTTTGTGATAACACAAGTGCTATAAATATTTCTAGAACCCGATGTTGCATGCTAGAACAAAGCATATAGAGATGAAGTATCCTTTCCTGAGAGAGAAAGTTCAAAGCAAAGATGTATCACTGGACCATGTTTCCACTAGATAACAACTAGTAGATATTTTTACTAAACCTCTACCTAAGGCTACATTTGAATATCTTAGAGGTAAGTTAGGGGTTGTACCCCTACATGAAGTCAATTAAGTAGATAGGGAAGACATCAATCCCGAAGCCTATTGAAAATATTGAATAAGGATTGGTGTATTATAGAGCTATTTCACAAGGGGAGAAACTCATTGCAGAATGATGAATCATGGATAAGAAACTGAATGGTTTACCTTCACTTTGGCATTGTTGTCAAAGGGGGAGGAAGGTATATGATTGATTGCTGAAGATATGAAGATACAGTTGAAGGAGAGTATATGGTGAAAAATGTAAACTAGAATTCCTATACCTGTGTATATTCTTTACTCTCAATCATGACAATCAATTGGTATTGATATTTATATTGCTGTCAATGCCAAAGGGGGAGAATATTGACATTGCATGAAGATTGCATTGAAGATTGGAAGTGTTGTCATTGATGTCAATTGCAACTGGTAATGAAGCAATAAAGCAACTGGTAATGAAGTAGTAAAGAAATTGATAATGAAGTAGTAAAGCAACCGGTATTGAAGTAGTGAAGATCAACCCTAACCAGTTGAGAAGAACCCTAACCGATGAAGCTTGGAGATCGGTTGTGATGATTTATGATTGAATAATGATCAGTGATGAAGATACCACGTAAGCATGTTGCACATGATGAGTTTTGAAATGAATTTGGTGCGTAAATATAACCATTTATCTTGGGAATGATCAAATGCATACTATGAAGTGTCAAACACATGATGAGTTACAAGATCCAAAGTGCGGTGATCCAGGAGCGGTTGAAGATGCCTAGAAGAATGTGTAGTTGATTGCAATGTAATCTAATGGTCAAGATTGAACCGATGTGTTTGTAATCTCTATGAGAATTACAGGGTTTGTATTATGTTACTGACCTAGTGTATTTGTTTTTAAGGTCGATGGATTGTTTCAAAATGTGTTGGAAAATTTGGTTAAGAGTGATAGTGATTGTTTCCAAACTAGGAGGTGTGTCTGCACAATGATGTGAAGGTAGATAGGAGTGATAAAGGATCCGATTTAGCAAAGAAGTGCTATTACCAGCTCAGTAAAGAACCTATTGTTTTCTAACCATTACAACAGTAAAACCCCTTAACCGGGTAAGATTTAATAGGTTTATTGTTGAAATCATCTAACCAGGTGATCCATTAGCTTGGATTTGAAATCCTCCACTGAGGTTACCTTTAACAAGGTATTTGTAGTCCACCCCTTAACCGGGTGGTCCTTAACCAGATCTGTTCCTAACAAAATATTATTGTATAAGCTTCTAACAAGACTTGGCTCCTAACAAGGTGACCTTCAAAAGAGTTCAAAATACTTGTGGGTATTCATCCCCATCGTGGTTTTTCCCATTTGGGTTTCCATGTGAAAAATCATTGTGTCAAGTGGTGAATAATTTTATGGATGTGTTTTGATATGGTTGATATGAATGACTGGTAAATCTGCTTAGATATATTTAAATGACTGGAAATGATATGAAATATGTTATTATTGGTATTAGTGATGTGGTTTAAGGTTTTGGTCAAATGATATTTATGTTTCAGATCTATTGTATTATATCATTGATGTATTTGGTCAACCGGTACGGTTTGACAGTGCTATTGTAGTTTTGTTAAAGTGTCTAAACCGGTTAGTTTTGTGAGTTGATTCTAAGTTGGAAATGACTTTGGTGAAAGTTTAGTTAATTTTTTATCTACTAATTCACCCCCCCTCTCATTAGTTGATCGGATCTTTATAGTTTCATCATATTATCATGTTCTAGTAAAAAATGATTACCAGATCTTTTAACTTAGACAATAGTTATCACTAGAGGCCACAAACCTGGAATAAGATAAATTATATATCCACAACACATCTCTTAGATCTGCAAGGAAAAATACTTAACTGAAATAATTCGCTAACCAAAACATTGTACACTCTGTCATATACACTATTCTTACTAGACCTCACCAATACTTGATCAATCTTCAATCAATCTTCTGGAATGATGAAAACATGAAGTGTGGATGCTAATTTTGATATGAGTTGCCATCAATGACAACATTTCAACATACATGCAATGTCTCTTGCCAACAATCTGCCCCTTAGGCATTGATGACAACACTTAGTGAAATAATTAAGTGTTGGACCAAGACAAAAATATATAGACTACAACCAAAAATCTAATCATCGGATTCCAAAGAATAAAAAAATTAAGGAACTCCCCCTTAGATAAACATTTTTTACTCCTATACACTCTCCCTTTGATATCAATGATAAAGGTAAGATACTGAAAATAAAGAATTGAGGCCAAAAATGCTATACAGTCTTCACAAAAACTTGAAAATATCTGCATATAGATTCTTTAAAGAGTCCAAGTGACTATCCCAACCCTTTTTCAGATTCTCAAAAACTATTATAAACCCACTGAGAAGATAAGAATTCACTTATGTAGTCTTGAGATCAACCGGATCATCTATCTTGAGATCACTCTGAGCATCTTAAAGAGCATTTAGCATTCCATCCAACTTAGGGACACTATGACTCCTAAGTTCTTCAACTCTGCACAATTAACCTTTCCTAATCAGACTCCAAATCTTCTCAAGCAATAAAATTACTTGATTTTCATGTTGGCTTAATAATTTTGACAAAGGATCAATTGACTAAGATAAGCTTTCCGAGTAAGTGCACCAAGATGGTGAACAAAAAGGGGGGTATAAGTGGCCACTTTTTTTCTTCTTCTGAAAACAGGTAAACCTGAACTTCAAAGAGCTATTTGAAGGTCATGCACTCAAAACTAGGCATTGAAAAAACAATAAGAATTGTAGTACTCTGAATCTAGTTTCTAAACTACTATTTTTTTTAAAAAATTGGATAATATTACGAGGGTCAAACCTTTCACACACGAAAAACTGTTCCTTATTTTTTCAGAAAAATATAACATAGCTGTTTTCATGCGCTGCACAAAATATATAGTTAGATTTAGTATTTTGCAAAACCCTTTGGTAGGATGATAGGTAAGAGTGAGATCTAGAAGTTGTGTATTTTTTTTGTAATTTTTTGTTTAGTATTTTATTTTTTATGATTTTTGGAAGTGACCACATCCTGAAAATTTGGTACCTGTTCGTGCGCTGGGCATAACTTGCATCAAAATAATAAAAAATGCAATTTTTTTTAAAAAAGTGTATAGAATCTAGTGTAGAACAATAATATATAATTTATTTTGAATTTGGTCAAGTATATCAAAAGTTATTAAAAAAATGGTAGACATATATCTGTGAGGACTGTCAAGGCACTGATAAAGAAAATTAAAGTTTACTATGCTAATGTTGTCCAAAAATTAAAAAATTTATATGGTCAGAAAACTAAGAAGATGTGTGAGATTATGGTGGTAATTTTGGAGATACCCACTTCATCATTTGTAAACCTGATGACAATGAAGTCAAGAAATCATGGTGGAGGATGAAAAAACATGTAAAGGAACAAAAAAGGGGGGAAAATGGGCTTGCAAGCCTTAGGGTCATTTTCCAACCCTCTTACCAAGCCAAAACCCGCACGGGTTTTGAAGAATCTAAAGTACTATTTGCAGTTCTTCATAACCTATACGGGTTATGAAGAACTAGAAATAATTTTTTTTGTTTCACAAAACTCGTACGGGTTATGAAGAACTAAAACATTTTTTTTGGTTTCACAAAACCCGTACTGGTTATGAAGACATAATAATGTATGCTTGTAAACTTAGCATTTACTACACATGTTTTAGATATAACTAGATAATATGTGTTTATGTATGTATATATGCATATCTATAGTTATATATACATATATTTATATAGATATATGTATATATGTTTGTATACATGCATGTACCTCTTCTTTTCCTCTCTCTCTCTCTCGTCTTACTTCCCCCATCATTGTCTCTGTCTATTTTGAGCCCTAATTATCTTTCTTGAGTTCTATCTCATCTCTCTCCCCCTCACACTTTTCTATTTTTTGATTCTCTCACCCTTTTCTCCTTCTTGTTCTCTCTCTACCTCATGTCTCTCACCCTCTCCTCCTCCTCCCCTCTCTCTCTCTCTCACACACACACACACACACAAACATTATCCTATCCTATTCTCACCCTCTCCCCCTTCTCTCTTTCTCTCCCCTCCCTCTCCCTCTCCCCCCCTCTCCCTCCCCCTTTCGTTATCTTAAATCTCTCTTTCTTTCCCTCTCTCTCTCCTATACTCTCTCTCTCTCTCTCACTCTCCCTCTCTTTATCCTATTCTCCCCATCTCCACCCTCCCTCTCCCTTCCTCTCTCCCTCTCCCCCTCTCCTTTTCGCAATCTCCCTCTCTCTCCCTCTCCCCCTCTCCTTTCCCCAATCTCTCTCTCTCCCTCCCCCTCTCCTTCTCTCCCTCTCTCCCTCCCTCCCTCTCCCCCTCTCCTTTTCCCAATCTCCCTCTCTCTCCCTCTCCCCCTCTCCTTTCCCCAATCTCCCTCTCTCCCCCCCCCTCTCCTTCTCTCCCTCTCTCCCTCTCTCCCTCTCCCCCTCTCCTTTTCCTAATCTCCCTCTCTCCCCCTCTCCTTTCCCCAATCTCCCTCTCTCCCTCCCCCTCTCCTTATCTCCCTCTCTCCCTCTCTCCCTCTCCCCCTCTCCTTTTCCCAATCTCCCTCTCTCTCCCTCTCCCCCTCTCCTTTCCCCAATCTCCCTCTCTCCCTCCCCCTCTCGTTCTCTCCCTCTCTCCCTCTCCTTTTCCCAATCTCCCTCTCTCCCCCTCTCCCTCTCCCTTCCTCTCCCCCCCCCCCTCTCCTTCTCTCCCTCCCCTCTCCCTCCCTCTCTTCATCTCCCCCTCTCCTTTCCCCAATCTCCCTCTCTCCCTCCCCCTCTCCCTCTCTCCCTCTCCTTTTCTTAATCTCTCTCTCTCTCTCCCTCTCCCCCTCTCCTTTCCCCAATCTCCCTCTCTCCCTCTCTCCCTCCCCCTATCCTTCTCTCCCTCTCTCCCTCTCTCCCTCTCTCCCTCTCCCCCTCTCCTTTTCCCAATCTCCCTCTCTCTCCCTCTCCCCCTCTCCTTTCCCCAATCTCCCTCTCTCCCTCCCCCTCTCCCTCTCTCCCTCTCTCCCTCTCCCCCCCTCCTTTCCCCAATCTCCCTCCCTCTCCCTCTCCCCCTCTCCTTTCCCCAATCTCCCTCTCTCTCTCCCCCTCTCCTTCTCTCCCTCTCTCCCTCTCCCCCTCTCCTTTTCCCAATCTCCCTCTCTCTCCCTCTCTCCCTCTCCTTTCCCCAATCTCCCTCTCTCCCTCCACCTCTCCTTCTCTCCCTCTCTCCCTCTCCCCCTCTCCTTTTCCCAATCTCCCTCTCTCTCCCTCTCCCCCTCTCCTTTCCCCAATCTCCCTCTCTCCCTCCCCCTCTCCTTCTCTCCCTCTCTCCCTCTCCTTTCCCCAATCTCCCTCTCTCCCTCCCCCTCTCCTTCTCTCTCTCTCTCCCTCTCTCCCTCTCCCCCTCTCCTTTTCCCAATATCCCTCTCTCTCCCTCTCCCCCTCTCCTTTCCCCAATCTACCTCTCTCCCTCCCGCTCTCCTTCTCTCCCTCTCTCCCTCTCCTTTTCCCAATCTCCCCCTCTCTCCCTCTCCCCCTCTCCTTTCCCCAATCTCCCTCTCTCCCCCCCCCTCTCCTTCTCTCCCTCTCTCCCTCTCTCCCTCTTCCCCTCTCCTTTTCCCAATCTCCCTCTCTCTCCCTCTCCCCCTCTCCTTTCCCCAATCTCCCTCTCTCCCTCCCCCTCTCCTTCTCTCCCTCTCTCCCTCTCCCCCTCTCCTTTTCCCAATCTCCCTCTCTCTCCCTCTCCCCCTCTCCCTGTCTCCCTCTCCCCCTCTCCTTTTCCCAATCTCCCTCTCTCTCCCTCTCTCCCTCTCCTTTTCCCAATCTCCCTCTCTCTCCCTCTCCCCCTCTCCTTTCCCCAATCTCCCTCTCTCCCTCCCCCTCTCCTTCTCTCCCTCTCCCTGTCTTCCCTCCCTCTCTCCCTCTCCCCCTCTCCTTTTCCTAGTTCTACATAGCCCGTACAGGTAGAACTAAGGTCAAAACTTCTAGTTCTACATAACCCGTATGGGTTATGAGAAATTTTGAACATTGACATATAGGGTTTCCATAACCCATACAGGTTATGGGAAAATCTTTATATATTTTAGTCCCAACGGCCTAAAAAATAGCATTGCAAGTTGTTTGAAGGCCCCACTACTTTTGCACATGATTTTCTGGGACAGTAACAATCAGGTTTTCATATTCTTTTGTCACTTTTGCTTTGGAATGATTGATTTTTAAGTTATTTTATAATTGTTACTTTAGATAATAACAAAATCATGATCATTTGTTGTTTTTTTGCTTTGATTATGATTTATTTGTCTTGTATTTTGGTTTTTTTGAAGTTATTTTATTATTGTTACTTTAGATTATAACAAAATGATGATCATTTGTTGTTTTTTTTCTATTTGATTGTGGATTGTCATCATGATGTTATGTGTAGGACAATGGGAAAGAATAAGAGAGGAACAAATGAACAAAGAGAGGCAGCAAAGGAAAGACAAAGGGAGCATATGAAGAGATTACGTGAAGGTACGTCATCTAATGCACCTAATGAAAGTGATGAACATTCAACAATTGAAATTGATATGATTAATGCACAAAATCAAAATGATCAACATACACCAATTCAAATACATATGATGAATGCACCTAATGAATGCAATGAACATATACCATTTGAAAATGATTTGGTGAATGCACATGTTAATGAAATTGAAGAAGATTTACCATTTGAATTTGATGTGATCAATGCACATAATGCACCTAATGAAAACAAAGAGCATGCACCAATCTTAACACCTCTTAGAATAATTCGTAGAAAACCAAAGTTCCTAATAGATATTGATGAAAATATTGTGAAGCCAATGCATGATAAAATTTCTGAAAGAACTTGTAGAAGAACGGTTAGAAGAATTTGGAATAACTATTTTGAAAACTTAAATCAAAGTGGAAGATGCCAATTAGTTGTTGAAATGATTACAAATCTGAAATTTAGAGAGACAATGAAAATTTTGGGGTTAAGAACATCCGAAAATAATAGTGAAAGAACCATTGTGAGAAATCTTTTTGATGCATACCAAGTCATTGGTTCAAAATCACGCACTAAAGATGCTAATGTTACTCATCGTGTCCTCACATCAACCATAATGGGAAAGGAAATGAAAAAATGTTGTTTAATAAGCAAAACAAGCAAGTTATTAAGGATAAGTAGAACCACATTACACTATGCCTTAGAGAGGTGAGAGAAAATTGAAGATCCTAACAATAATTCTCTTTGGGCATTCTCTGGTAGACTCCCATGCAAGGACAAGGTTGTTGTTGATGCACTAAGAACGTTAATTGAGAGATTTTGGCATGACAACACAAGGGTTTCACCAAACCAAAGAGATGTTGTTAGAAGGCGAATTGGAATTAGTAATCATGAGCCACATCCAAAACACTATTTAGATACAACTCAAACACAATTTTATGAAAGGTTTCTTCAAAGCTTTCCTTAGATTAAAATTAGTCAAATATTTTTTGAGATGACAAAACCATTTTATGTTAAGATTAATCATGCACGTACTACATGTTGTTGTAGGGTCCATGTTGAATTTTCCATGCATTATGATATTTATCGCTATATCTGTTGTACTTTGCACACTAATGATGTTTTGCAGGAATGTGGTCTACAAGCACCTCCTAAGTCACTGAGAGAATTATTTCAAGTGTACTATGTAGATGAGATGATAGATGCATTTATTATAAGATGATGTGTTTGAGAGGTTTTTGTCCTACATGTGGTGGTTTGCAACAGTTGCATAGATGCCTACATCTGGATAGCACACATGAAATTGGTAAGGAACTAGTTTCTATTGGAAAATATAAGTCAGTAACATATGGTGTTAAAGATGGAAAAGAATTAAAGAGGTGTGAGTTAGTGAAAAGGGATATATGCGTAGCTGATTTGATGAAGATGTTTCAAGAGAAACTAGTATATGAGTACATAGGTCACACACATAGAGCTAGATGGTTAGATGAGCAATTCAAGTTGTGTAAGGACACTTTCCCCCTTGACACTATTGTCTCTGTCATTGATTTTGCTGAGAATTATACACTAAAGCCACAAAATGAAGTACAATCTATGTATTACCAGTCTACACAAGTTACAATTTTTGTACACATAGCATTCATGCATGCACATGATAGCACCAAGGAGGACAGAAAGGTTATAAGAGAATATCACTTCTATATCAGCAATGATCGTAAACATTCCTCAGAGTTTGTGCAAGGATGCTTTACAGTCTTCTATGATAGTTTAAGGGAAAGAGATATAAGATACAACCAACACTTAATATGGTCGGACAATTGCACCGCACAATTCAAGAATGCAAGGATGTTCTACTGGTTGACTAGGATGCATGTGACAAGTGGTGTGCAACATTTTTGGAATTTCATTGAGGCAGGGCATGGAAAGGGAGAGCATGATGGTGTGGGAGCATGTGTGAAAAGAGCTCTTACCAGAGAGGAATTGAAGTACGAAGGTGGTGCAATGTTAATAGATGCAAAAACAATTGTGCAATGGTGTAGCTCTACGATGGGACTAGGTAATGCAGATAAGTCTATTGTTTCTAGATATTTTTGGTTAATAAGTGAATCTAACATTAAAAACTATCTAGATTGTTGTACACTTACTGGATCAAGTGACATGCATTCATTTAGAAGTTCAAATGCAACATCACTAGTTATTTATACTAGACATATTGCATGCTTTTGCTCTTCGTGTATGCATTTTTTGTGGGATGAATGTGAATCAAAAGAGTGGGTTGACCAATGGTCTTGTAGACCTTTGCAAACCCTAGATACATATCAACTTCCTAGAACACTACAAATGAACCGGATTGAAGCATCAGTGGATTTTGACCATGTATCAGACATAGTTGAACCAGGTAACTTAGGTTGCAATGTGCTACAATTTTAAGCTTAATTTATTAGTATTAACTTATGCTGATTTTGGTATTAACTTATATCCTTCTATTAAATGCAGGTCATGTATATGCAGTTATTGCAGATGAGAATAACAAAGATGGAACATATTACTTTTTGTGTCGTTATATTGAGGCCAAAAAGAAATTGACTTCTACAGTGGTTGATGGAGAGGGTATTGAGTACCCACTAGGATTTGTTGTTGTGACAGGGACATGGCTTAGAAGGTACCACGTTGTTGTGTCAAGTTGTATTGAGACCTCTTAAACTCATTTATTTAGTAGTCGTTGTATTGATTTTGGCATTATTCTTCTATAAAATGCAGGTACCCTATCAAAAATTCTAATGCTTGGTTGTTTGAGGACTTTGAGACACATAGACATATTCTTCATTACTCAAACCTTCTTGTTGCAACAAATATTCATTTGATTAAATATCATGGTAGACCTCTTCACAAGGATTTGTGGAAAGTTTGTGAATCAGACCATGAGGCAATACTTGAGACACTAAGGGTTAGAGCTGATCCAAAAGGTTCACTTGATTTATTTTGGGCCATCTAGAAGAATAATTCTACAATATGGTAGAATAATTTTGACAATTTTGTATATATCTTTTGTGAAACGTTGTAACTTCGCTTTTTTGGATGTGCTCTACATGCATATGAGCTATAATATGCATATGAGCTATAATGTGCATATGTAGATGCCAAATTTTGTATATAAAAACATCAATGAGTTGTAATGTGCATATCTAGATGCTAAATTTTGTATTAAAAAACAACGAGTTGTAATGTGCATATCTAGATGCTAAGTTTTGTATTAAAAAACAACAACGAGATGTAATTTGCATATTTAGATGCAAAATTTTGTAAATATAAACAGTAACGAGCTTGATAGTTTATATAAGATGCCAAATTTTATATATGAAAGTGTCCATGGGGCTGATTTGCAAATTTTCAATATGAATATGCAATTTTTTTTTCCAAGTATTTTGGGAAAGTTTTGAGTTATTATTGAATTACCCGATTTGAAGGGCTAGTACGAATAGTCCAAATCCGAGATATGATTTTGGTAGGTAGTGACAACATGACCCCATAGGTTCAAATGAATCATCCATAAGTGCCACGGTCTTTGAGTTACGCTACATCAAAGTTTGACCCTTTTTTCCGCTTTGAGCGCTCAAGGGAAAACGTTGCTACGAGGTGGCTTGTAATGATTAGACATCTTGGGGAGAAAGACAAGGGCACACCAAGCATAAACATGGCCACCCAGATGTGCTCACCCTGATGGTTCATTCCCACGACAAGCAGAACGAAAGATGCACTATTTTGCCACCTCTCACTGACGGTTTTTGATGCAACAAAAAAATATCACCACAAGAAAATAAAATGGAGTTGTCTAAAAATAAGATAGGATTTTATAGATAACGATAAAATGACCCCATAGGTTCAAACGGATTGTCCATAAGTGCCATGGTCTCCGAGTTAGGCTACGTCAAAGTTTGACCCTTTTTTTCGCTTTGGGCGCTCAAGGGAAAACGTCGCTACGAGGTGGCTCGTAATGATTAGATGCCTTGGGGAGTGAGACAAGGGCACACCTAGTGTAAAACCAGCCACCTAGACACGCTTGCGCTAATGGTTGGTTCCCACGACAAGCAGAACGAAAGATGCACTATTTTGCCACCTCTCACTGACGGTTTTTGATGCGACAGAAAAATTCTCACCACAAGAAAATGAAATGGAGTTGCCCGAAACTAAGATAGGATTTTGTAGGCAGTGATAACATGACCCCATAGGTTCAAACGGATCATCCATAAGTGCCACGGTCTCCGAGTTAGGCAACGCCAAAATTTGACTATTTTTTCTGCTTTGGGCGCTCAAGGGAAAATGTTGCTATGAGGTGGCTCATAATGATTGGACATCTTGGGGAGAAAGACAAGGGTACACCTAGCATAAACCTGACCACCTAGATGCGCTCGTGCTAACGGTTTGTTCCCACGACAAGCAAAACGAAAGATGCACTATTTTACCACCTCTCACTGACGGTTTTTGATGCGACAGAAAAATTCTCACCACAAGAAAACAAAATGGAGTTGCCCAAAACCGAGATAGGATTTTGTAGGCAGCAATAACATGACCCCATAGGTTCAAATGGATCATCCATAAGTGCCACAGTCTCTGAGTTAGGCTACTTCAAAGTTTGATAATTTTTTCCGCTTTGGGCACTCAAGGGAAAACATCGCTACGAGGTGGCTCGTAACGATCGGATGCCTTGGGGAGCGAGACAAGGGAACACCTAGCATAAACCTGGCCACCTGGATGTGCTCGTGTTGATGGTTCATTCCCACGACAAGTAGAACTTCACTAAGTGATGAAATGATGAAATGATGAACTTCACTAAGTGCTTCAACTCTTCTTTTATAGGTGATGAAATGATGAACTTCACTCCATGAGCATGAAATGTCTTAATTGGTTCTTGAAATGATAAACTTCACTCCATAAGCACGAGTTTATGAAATAATAACTTCACTCCAATCTCTTCACGCACGAAGGACTCAAAGCAAATTCACTCAATCAAAATACAAAATATTAGCATTACCGGTATCAGTACTTGGGTATATACAATATGAGCAATAAATAGTTTAAAAGTATACGCCATATGAGTTACAAGTAATGAACAAATTGGATCACATTTCAAGACATATACACAACTAACAAATTTGATCACATTTCAATAACAAATAACTAAGTTTTAGGAATATCATGTTTCACATATATCAATGAACAAATTGGATCGAATATCAAGTTTCATATATATCAAAATGAACAATAATCATGTACATATATCAAAAAATGGCATAGATGCCAAATCAATAATAGTTACAAAAATGTGGCATGTGCCATGTCTGTCAAAGTCGATATATACATATACAAATGTCGAATATATAAAAAATTGGCCCTTCAATGACCACAAATATAACTATATGTCTCTATCCATATCTATGACTGTGGCGGATCATCAAAATTGAGCCTCTTCGAAGCAGTACGTGAATACAAAAGGACAATTTAAATGTCTAATCAGATATATTTTCTCAATATAACATCAAAATAACTAAATACTGAACTCTAAATTGTTTGAAGTTGAAATGTTGATTACCTCATCTTTGTCTTCTACAATTTGGTGAGGCTGAGGATCTGTGGGATGTCTTGCAGGAGGCTATAACTAGTAAAACAACATTAATACATGTTAATGACGTATATGTCAAATAACACATAATAACTAAAAATGAATAGACTAAAAAACTAAAGCATACCGGAGCCTCAGATGGATGTGTTGTGGTCGTAGAAGGCAAAGTCACAGATGAATCAGTTACGATCATTTCCTATATCTATGGTAAGTGATCCAAAAGGAGTTAACTAAATGGTTTCAACTCCGTTGTGCACTTAGTGAAAAGGAGTTAATCTAAGACAGACATACCTTTTGCCTTGGTTGTGTTGGATCCCATAATATACGTGTAGGACTTCTACTAAAATGGAATGGTAGAATAATAGTAGGAAGTTTGCAAAGGGGCCTGTAATAGTTTAAAGACAATCATACAAGTTAATAACCCAAAGTTGTTGACAAACTAGATAAAACAAATATTTTTAACATATGTAGAAAAAATGTACACCGAAGCCTCGTAGAGTTCTCCGGTAACCTTAGGAGGCCTTGTCAAATCTGATGCAGCTATTACCATTTCCTATATGAAAAATGATAACATATGATATAGACATAAAAGGATTTAGTTATTTTGAACAAGCAAGAATGCAATCCAAAGTGAATATGAAGATATCACCTCTTCCCTCTGCTGAACCTCATCGACATCAGGTGCATTCATTAATTCTATAAACCCCATATGTTTCTGTATATAGAACAAATAAATTAAGTGCATTTATCAATATCTACATATACATGTTTAATCATAATACATTTCAACAATTGAATTTAAATTGTAGTGAATTACCTTCTGTCATTTGGGTGTCTGAGAGGATATCTTTTTCTGCTCGGAGTGCTAGAGGATGGCTTTCTCACACGAGATGTCCTCGAGGCAGGTGGGGTAAACTAATGGAAAAAAATTAACATAAGGGAAAAGAGCATGTATTTAATATATCACTTAAGTAAAAAATATATAAATCTAAATGGTACCGCATAGCTATCTTGGCCAAAGTCAATGCTTGAAAGCATGATATCATCAACCTAGGACATCTCAGCCACTGATAAGCCCTACAAAATATCAAGTAATGATACATATAATTAACAAAATATATTTTGAATCCAATGTATTATTATATTTTTAACAAATTTACAAATCTTTACCTCTAGTGGTGAAACTACTCGTGACCGTGGAGTCGACTGAACAGTATGTGATGCACTCCCACCACCTGTTGCACCCTGCAATGCATTTTATTTATATGTCACTTTAAATTGTTCTAAAAATAAAAATTCATTTCTTTTTATAAGATTTAGTCACTTAATTGATAACATGTCATAAATAGAATTAAACACACCTGTGTCTGATAGAGAGGGTACAACATATTGAGCAGTTCGTCGGTGAGGGCCACATCCTCTGCAGTGGAAGCATGGCATCTACTCCCATAACATGTACACAAATGAGATGTCCCACCATCCTCATCCACATCAGTGTCTACACCAGAACATACACCCTAGCAGGTGGGGCACATATGTTGAATGGGCTGGCTCGTGCCAAATGATGCATGAGGTGCTGTTGATGAAGGAGGTGCCGCTGAGGAAGTATGTGCTGCTGATGAAGGAGGTGTCGCTGATGAAGGAGGTGCTATAGGTGCTGGTACATCCTCTGCTCTGACCAGCTGTGTCCCATGCTGAACAATGACATCAGTCAATGATGCAGTTGTCTGAAGAGTCTGTAATTCCATAGACTCCTTCAAGGATATAGGGACAGTGACATGAACCATGGGTTTAGGAGCTGTACGCCTCCTATGTTGTGGATCTACCACCCTATGGGCCCCAGGTCTATCTTGCGCAGAGCCTCTCCCTCTACCCTAAAATTATCGGATGTCAAAGTAATTCGGCTTCTCGCCGAGGATAAACTCACAATACAACTTTCTCAAAAAATATAGAGGCACCTCCCAATTATTACAAGGTGGTTGGTCAAAGACCATATACCACCTATCCCAAAAAGCATCTTTCAACCTAGCATGAACACACCAATGTATACGAAACCGAGTTGTATTTAGTTCTAGGTTGTTACTGGTAACAGGATCGATGAAAAGAGCACATATGTCAGCTTTAACTATGCCCTTTTTCTTCACTTGATCATATGACAACCCATCCGCATAAAATGTCCGACATCTATCCCTCCTTGAACCCCATTTCGTAGCCTCCCTAGATACCTCATTTGCACTATTAGCCATTGTTTCTAGTGTTCTAGCAAGGGCTGAGTGGTGCTCAAGCTTAGAGGTCTTCAACCTATTCACCAATATAGAAATTTGGGTACTATTTTGTGTAAGGTGATTGATGAGATCCTCTTGTGTGGCATCTACATGATCTAATGGAGGGCATGGAGGGTTTCGGGGTGGTGGTGGTTGTTGAGGAGCAACATTTTTAGGATTTTGAGGGTTTTCTTGTTGCTCTTGTGCAATGTTAATAGGGTTTTCTTGTGTTGCTTGTGTAGGAGGAGGTCTTTGTTGTCTATTTCATTTTTGGGGATTGCTTGAAGAATCTGACATCAAATTAATAAAAACAAAACTTAAATCAATTAAAAAACCCTAATTTAATTAAAATGCAAAGAAAAATAATGAAACAAATCAAATCTTACCTGTTCGATGGGGTGCCATTGTTGAAAATTGCTTTTGATGATGGGACAATAAAAAATTGTTGCAAACCCGTGCGGGTTCGCTGCTTTTTTTGGTTTCTCCTTGCTATTGTTCCACGGGTTTTGGCATTGAAAATGACCAAAACCCGTGGCCTAAACAAAAGAAATATGTTTCTCAAAACCCATACGGGTTTTGAGAAACTTTAAATTTTTTTATTTAAAAAAAATGTTCCTCAAAACCCGTATGGGTTTTGAGGAACTTTTGGTTTTTTTAATTGTTTTTTCTCTAGGCTTGGTGTTACCAAGCCTAGCACGTTTTTGAAATTTTAGAACCGGTATGGGTTATGAAAAATTTTGTTTTTTTTTGGCATGTGGCCACTTTTCTGTTCACCATCTTGGTGCACTTACCCTTCCAACTAATCCTTGTACTCCTGAGGCTTCTTCTCAATATCCGCAGTGAACTTGTTCATGGATAAGCATGATTTCTACAAGTTTCTACCTATGGTTATTGCATCCTGCATTCTTTTCACACAATTACTTAATGTGGATCTGTCATTTGAGATCATTTCTTCAAGGTGCAGAGCCTTCTAGCATCAAATTCATTTATGACCTTTACCTTTGCAGATTTCTTAAAAGATTCAAGGTGAGAATTAATAGAATCAAATAGACTTTTCAATTGCATAGATGAAGTATCAGATGTATCCTTTTGGAATGAGGGCATTAACTTCTCCAAAGTATTGACTGTCAAGTTCATTAATAAGCTATCTTTAGTGTGAGATTTTAGAAGATCTTCATTGTCTTTGGCTTGAGAAAAAGATACCAACTGAAGTGTCTATATGGGAGATAGAGAAGCAAGATTGATTGGTCCTTGTATAAATTTTTGGTCATCAATAACCTTCTTACCTTTTATATTCTCTAAAGTATCTCTTGTTTCAGTTCCAACTTCAACCTTGACCTCTTTCTTCTCCATATTTTCTTTTGCAACTTCTTCCTTTTCAAGTGCTAGAGGGATCTCAACTTTATCTTTTATATCAACTTCACCCACACCTACATCACTCTCCATTCTACTTTCTCTCGTAACATTGCCTTCTACATGTTCTGCTGATTGAACTTCCAAAAGATAAGTATCACCCACAACCTACTCAATTGACTACACTTCAGAAATTGAAGGTATATCCACCTTGGGCAACTCGGTTTCTGAATGAGTGGCATCTTGTTCCTTTGCCAGATTGACTTCATATTGATTTTCCTCCAAAACTTCTCTCCAAATTTTTTATGTTTCCTTAGAAACTTCATCAATTTTGTCAAATATGATCTTGTTTACTCTATGCTTACTTCAAAACTTATCCTGGGATAACCAGAGCAATCTAACTATCTCCCCCTTAGAAATAATTGAACATAAATTGACTAATATATATTCCTTCAATTTTTCATCTTCTTTATTTGTTGTTAGTCTATGAGCTCCAAAATGCCATACAAACTCTTTGGAATTATAGATGATAACTCTATCAAGGCTTAACTATATACATTCATATATTCAACTACTTCTTCTTCTAATGTCCTCTTCCCACTTTCATACAAAATGTCATACCACTCAGATAGTGGTTTCAAATTACCATCCTTGATAACCGAATTAACAATCTTTTCTAATGTAAAGGGGGCACAATAGTGTAATTACCTTGAAGTTTTCCTGACTTTAGTGCCTCATTAAGCTCCGATTTTGGTTTCTTGTTGGATCTTGTTTTGTCAGATGGTTTCTCCTTAGTGACCTTGGTGGTCTTAGGAGCTTGTTCCTTTACTTCTCTTACTGCCTCATCGAATTCAGTTTCTTCTTCATCAACCACCACAAATCTGACCGATTTATTCTTTTGCACTCTACTGGATGGCTTAACTAATTATTAGGGCTTGGGAGGCTAAGAAATATGAGCGATACTTCTAGTTCTATCTTTAGGCTTAGTGACTACTATTGGTTCCTTCTTCACTTTTACTGATTGCCCTTCAAAGTTAATATTTTCCTCTCTATCTTTTTAGACTACCTATTTTGATATCCCCATGCTTTTTGCAAAAGCTTCAACCTCTTTCAGGACCTTCTTCCGAATGATTGGTATCTTAAATTACTGATGAAATTTTAGGCTCTTCTCCTTGTAGGTTTTGAACCTTTCTTCATTAGAGTCCACTAGTTGGCTTAGAAAATGTTGTGCATATAGTTCCAAAAAAATTTCATCAACCTCATATTCTATTGATACAATCCATGAAATTTGAGGCTTCACCACTTCCATCAAGCACTAATCGGTATCAACCATGAAATAGATGTTGTCAGCATATTTTTCCATAATAGATTTTGGGATTCTCTCCCTCTCATGCATTTTCTCCTGAAAGTTCTTGAAATATCCCCATAGATTCTTATTTTGAGATTTGGACTCATCGGAGCTATAAAGATACTCCTAAATCTGCATACCCACAAGCCTATAAAATGCCCATTGTACTGGACCAACTCCCAGAATCTCATTCTTGAAATAGAAGAATATGCACAGAAGTAGAACACCATATTTTAAGAGGTGCTTCTTATTTTCTTTGATCTTCTTCAAATTATTGATGAGCTCACTTTCAAGCAACTCACAAAGATCACATTTCTTATTCTCCCTTAACATCTCATATGTAGTGTATACTACAATACCAGATATAGACTTCATTCAGATGGAGTAATAAATTTTATAGCCTATGACCATGGATGCAAACCAGATGTCATCCTCCAAGATGTCATCAATAGTCATTGTTTGTTTATCAAACTTTGACCCAGTTGCATTGGTTACAATGTCATTCTTCACTGTTTTCAGAGATTACAATGGACGGGATGCACACAACCCTGTTATTGCCTGAATCACATCTTTAGTGATCTTATTCAGTTTGTCCAACCACATGAATTCATTGTGAACACAAATCAAAATGTATTGAATCCACTCCTGTTCGTACGCCATTGGAAACTTCACAAACTGACAAAAACCATTGCTTTCCAAATATTGAAATGCAGGTTACAACATGGAACTTTGATTGGATAACTGGTTATTGAAAATATTCAACAAATGTGAGATTCCCAGTTCTTCAATCAGACCATGTGTGTAAACCCTTATATCTTTGATATGCAGGACTCCATAGGGCACAGACAAAAAATAACTCTTAGGGCCATCCTCCATTGAAATGAATGGATGATTCTTAAAGTTAGGATGAGCATGCTCAGTGATATTGGCAACTAGAGGGGTTGTGGTACCAGATGTAGCCATTTTACAGATTGAAGATTAACCAAAAAGGGGTTTTCACTAATAAATACTTTTGATTCCAGATTAGGCTTACTCGCCAAATCTCTTCAGAAATTGATAGCACCAAATTTTGCTTGATCGCCTTCTTCATGGCTCTCTCTATACTTCTTCTCTTCAATTGAAAAGTGAGAAATGAAGAGGAAAAGTTACCTTTTATTCACCACACACCTAACTTTTTGATACAATAAATGCACTCGATCCTAATTCTTCTAGATGCTATATATCTGTTTGAAATTCTTCACTAAATCTTTAAATAGGTTCAAATCTTCCAAAAATATACTACAAACATACGCAATCATAAACACTTATGTAACCTGCCAGAAACAGGCACAAACCTTCAAACAAGGGGTTTAAAAGATTTTCATTATAATTTCCCCAAGTTTGGATGCCTAGGTTCAGTTACTAGATGTAGTTCTAGCACCAGAATTAGGTGCGGACCCACTTCCTTCCTCTGAATCATTCTTCTTAACCCATGTCTTCTTCATTTGATCTATGATCTCCTCAAATTTTGCTTTTCCATTCTCATCTGGCTTCTCATCCTTGTTCTTATCTTCTGGACCTCTCCTATTCACATTTTTTCTTCTACAATATTTAGCAATGTGACTACTGACTGGATTTTTTGCAAGCATAGCAAACAACAATCCCTTGCATAGGAAACAAAATTCATCTGATTTCTGCTGTATTGATTAGCAACATGTCCAAACATACAACATGCATAACATTTGAAATTTCTCTTATCTTGAAAGTTATTCAACATGCTTCTACATATATTTTCCTTATGACCATACTTATTGCATTTGAAACATAGGCCGATAAAAGATGAAGCACTATTAAGCATCCTATTTCTGCATTGACTAGTCATATGACCAAATTTGTTCCAAACAAAGCAATTTCCATTGAATTTATGAGCATTAGGTTGTCTTAATGGAGGATTTCTTGAGTTATTCTTTTTTTGTTGAGTCTTAGGATTTCTTTGACAAGGCCCAAAGCTTTCTCTTCCCTCATATCCAAGACCTTGAGTGTCATTACGATTCTTTTGACTTGCAAGCATTTCATCAAGCTTAGTTGAACTGATCCAAAACTTCTCCTTGTATTCATTTACAATATCAAGATCATATCTAATTAGAATGACCTTCCTTTGAAGATCTTCCTCATGTTGTCTAGCATCTTGTAGGTAAAGATTTAGTTCTCCATTGTCACTTTCAAGTCTGCAACATACTTCATATTTGTCTTTTAGGGATTGAGCAAGATTTTCTTCATTCTTCTTCCTTTCTTTCATCTCTTTTATCAGTCACATCACAATAGCTTCCATTTCATTCTTATGGACTATATTCACTCTATCTAGTCTATCACATTCTTATGTCTTTTCCCTCAAGGATTCTTCATCAATGTTGTGACTTTCCTTCTGCTTAAGCTAATCAACAAGTTCCTTTCTCTTTTCCATTGATTTTTTCAAATGATCCTTCAATGTTTCAATGTTTTCTTCAACATCTTTAGATTTTCTTTCACTCGTCGGTTCTCATCTTGTGCATGATCAATATATTCAAGAGCAACAACGAGATGCTTTCTAAGACTACCATAATCTATTGATTTACTTTCCCAGATCAACCTCAAGCTGTTAGATTTCTTCTGAGGAACTAGGATTTGATATCAATTATTGGAATAAATGAACATTGAGAGGGTGGGGATCAATGAACACTGAGAGGGGGGACGAATCAATGTTATGTAATTTTTAACTTTGACAATCTATCTTTTAAACCACTTAATACATATGAAAGAAATTAAAGTGCAGAAACACAAGGCAAAGATTAACAATGCCATAACACCAAGATTTTTACATGGAAATTTGCTTAAGGGAAAAACTATAGTGGGATTATAACCCATAATATTAATATCCTCTACTAAAAGTATAAAAATATTATATAAGGGGAATGCATATGCATTCAGGAATATTTCCTAGAGCTCACTGCTCAATGTTTACAAATAACAGCTATAACTCGAAAGGCTCACTACCTTCCAAAGTGTTTGTAAGAGATTACAATGTATTTTGAACTATAAAATAGCATCAACACATTTCTGTGTATAGTTCGGGTTAAGCATAAAATATATTCTTACTCTTCTCTACAATATTGATCTCTTATGATATTTTGCAACATAGTGGAGCACCAATCTTCACCTTGCGTATGTGAAACTGCACACAATCGCTTGTACACATCTCACACAATCACCTATGACAAAAATGATCAAATAAACATGTCTTATATATCCACATCACCAATTTTGGTCTCCACCACACCAACTTCAATAAAACGTCACAAAAGATGAAATGTGTACACAAGTTGACTCAATTTGATCAGAAACAACTAAGCAGGCTAAAACAAAATATCCACACACTTCCCATAGGCCGACTTACCAACCTCGAACACATAATCAATCACCAAAATCGATCTGCAAAATGAATTGTCACACGTTACCACTGATAACCATTGTTCTAGCCAAAACATGGTTACTAGATATATCTACATACATACCTACATATGTATATTTACATGTATGTATATATGTGTAGATATGTGTATATATCTATCCATCTACACACACACACATCGAAATATATCCTCAATGCATATCTCTCTGTGAGTTTTATATATATGGAGGGTTCTTATCTTCAATTCAATCTCCATCATCTTAAAAAAAATTAAAAAATCCTCCATTATTTGGCTAAAGAAGGCAATGGAAAAATGCAAAATGAAGAATAATATCCCAAATTCAACAATATATGTTTACCTAAAATCTTTCTAAGTCTGAATCCTCTCAAGTTTAAAGTTTTAATTTTATTTTCACTATTGGTAACTTGAGCTTATGATGCTTAAGAATATTACATGAAATTATACTTTTTACATGAAGAGGAAAGCGAAATGGAGAAGAAATAAAATAAATTAAAAATGCATCCATTGTACCTACTAAAAGAAAAATGCAAAAGAAATAAAAGAAATTCAAAATGTATATGTTCTATCTATTCAGGCTCTAGTGAAAGTTAAATGCCTTAGCTCAAATTGAAATGCATGTGAAAATTTTAATAGGAAAATTAGAATGCATATAACTTTTGCAATTCTATGCATTACAATCACCATTTGAAATTATCCACTTCATCTTTGGAGCCATTATAAAGCCAGGTTTGCATGAATGTTAATGATTTCCACTTTGAGATGCATTTTGTTGGCTCTATAACTTCATTAGCATGTGTTTGTCCCATTAAAATTGGGGGTGTTCTTTGTAAACAAATTCAACCCTAAATTAACTTAGAGTTTAGAACATTGATTATTGCATTATAAAACTCCAACTACTCAAGAAAAAGAAAAGACAAATAAGGATCTTAAACATTTAAATTATAATATTTTAATTTATATTAGTAATAGATTTTTATTTCATGAATTTTTTATAGACCCAATATATTAACATTGACACCTTTTCTATAACATATAGTTTAAATAGTCATAGAGGGAAGTTTAAGGAGTGAGACAACATTGTTACCCAACCCCCTGACTCTAGAATGAAATGTGGTAGCAAGATGTCCAAGGCCCACCCTTGGTTGAAGGGTAAATCTATGGCTTTTGAGGAACCCTCCTTTGAACATGTTAATCAAGGCTTCTGATCTCCCCTAAACTCGAATGACTCTTATCCTTCTACAGACAAGGAAAATAAACCCTGCTTTACTACTCAATTGAATACTGATTCTTACCTCTTAAATTTGGATCAGGAGTTCCCTACTAACATTTTGGCCATAGCAAGAAATGGAGTGGTGGATGTTTTTGGTTCATGTAGTGGGCCTTTCATGAGATTAAGAACCTAAATTTAAAACACAGGGCTATAAATAGTAATTTGGAAATGTTGGAAACTGGAGGTGAGGATTCATATGGCAGACATGGCACAAAAGGTAGTGAGCTTTGGACTGAGGAGGAAAAATTCCCTGTTGTTGTTTTCCTTTTTAAAACTATTGAAGCCAAGGAAAACCTCAAAAAAGACTATGAGCATAATCTTCCAGCCTTTGAGAAGAGATTGAATAACATAAAAGATGCCCTCCAATCCATTATGTCTCTCAACCAAAATATTATCAAGACCATTGTAGACAACATGAATACCATGGTGGTGAACCTAGAAAAGGGCTGTTAGGGTAATTTAGTTGTGGATTTGGATTTGGAGAATGAAAAAGGTAATGAGGAGTCCATGGGTCCCAACAAGAGAACTTGTGCCAATTTGAAGGGGAAGGCAGACAAATCCCTACAAGATATACAAGATTTGAAGAAATTAGCTCAAAACATGAATCAACTAGAGGCAAGGGTTGTTAAGACATTGAAGAATTTGGGATAGCTCCCCTTTTCTTTTCTTGGTTTTTGTTGGTGTTGGGCTGCTGATGTTTCTATTTTTTTTCTATAGGCAACATTTTGTTTAACTATTAATATTTTCATGTTAATTTTTGGTTCTGACTTTTTGTAAAGGGTTTCGGATCCCTTCAAAACTTTTTTTTATCCGTAATAAACATCAAACTCAAATTCTAATAGTGTGAAAGTGAATCTATAAGATAAGGAGGTGATCTTGCCACAATAAACAAATACAATCTTCACTTCATATTTTATGAATGCTTGAAAACAAATATTGTTAATAAAAATTGCAAAACATAATTATTCAATAATCTAGAAAAATTATCATAAATATATATTATAATTTAAAAAAAAAAAACATTTATAAAATAATAATTTTAATAAAAGATAATATTTAAAAAATAGATTAAATGAATCATAAAAAATAATTCTAATTTAATATTATATCTCATTATTTTTTTCATATTTATCGAATTAAAATAAAAATTTAAAATTCTTATAATTTTCAATCAAGACAAAATAAAACAATCAAATTTTTTGATAAAAAATTATTACTATCGTTTCTAAATAACTCCTCTAAATTCTTCCCTTTCGAAAGTGAGTGGCCATAATATCAAATGAAAAATGCATTATCACTCAAATCTAATTCGTTGGGCGGTGCATGCGGACCAACTCTCATCTATTTTTCGACCCCACACGCCAATTTGGCCAAACATACGGAATTTGATGATGAAAATGAACACAAAAACTCAGACTAAATAGTAAATTGATTAACATCCGCCAAAATTAGAGACGCGTTTACAGCTATACGTAAAAATCAAATCTTCATAAATTATATGAAAATGCGTCCTTTAGTAAATATCCTTTTATGTCAGCAACATTTCAATGGGATTTTTCTAGAAGAAACATTAAAATGTAAGACAGAACGAATCTTGACTATTGTTTCTCATATATTTTTCAAAGAACGATAAGGATGTTTTAATCAGAATTTGATAGAAGAAATACTAAATCTGTATGAATTATTGAAAAAGTCCTTGTCTTTTTTACTAAAGAATCTTTCATAGTAGCTGTATTTCAATTGTATTTGATTAGAAGCAAAATCAAAAGTCTTCATTACTTGTTTTTTTCAATAATGAATATTTCAACATAAATCAAAATAGCAATAATGATCAATATTTCAAGATAAATCAAAATATTAGACAAGAAGAATCTTTACTATAATTTTCTTAATATTTGTTAATATCAAGATAAAGGTATTGTGTAATAGTTAATTTATGATGTTGTGATTCTTATCATCAAGATATAATCTTTATTCAATTATTATTGTTAACTGTTCATATTGAAGGTGAACCCTACCATTTGCAGTCTAATCGATTCATAAACTTCTGTTAAAAGTAATTACCTTCAAATTGAAACTAGCTAATTAATGTCAAGAGTATTTCAATTGAAGTTTGGTAGCACCTCACTTTCAATAATTAAAAATAAATCTCAAACCATAAAATAAAAAATACACAAACATTTATTATAGAATCCTCCAACAACAAATACATTTATATTCACTTTAAATTTAATATTATTTTATGTTGTGAATATGTATAATATTACTTTCTATAAATGATAAATAAGACACATATTCATAAAAATCTCAAAAAAAAACTAAAAATAATAAAATTAAAATTAGTTCTATCAAAATTAATATGTTCACACACAAATATATTTCACATCTATCACATTGATTATAAATCCTTGAGGAGAACCACATTTAAATTGAATTATAACTTCACCCTTAAATTTTTTTATTTATTCTTGATTAAATTATAAAAAAAAAAAGTCCATTGATATGTTCATATTACAATTCACACATCTATAACACTCCCCTTTTAGATTCCTCTTTCACACAACACCACCCCCATTGTTAGATTTTTCATTTGTTAGCAGAAAATTATGGCCAACACCATGCTCGCCGGGCTCCTCATTCTCCTTCTCTTTGTCATGTCTGCAATGTGGTTGGGCAAGGCGGAAGAAGAAGATATAAGAAAGCCCTATATTGTTCACATGATCAAATCCATGAAACCCCACCATTTCAATTTACACCAACACTGGTACGCTTCACTGCTCAGCCAGGCCTCGGGGTCGGATTCCACTGCAAATGCAAATGAGCTGTTATACACATATGATATTGTGTTGCACGGCTTTGCTGCAAGGCTGAGCGAAGCAGAGGCTGAAGCAATGGAGGGTATGGAGGGGTGCTTGGCCGTAATCCCTTCCTCCATCAACAAAATTGCCACTACACACTCTCCAGAGTTTCTGGGTCTCTCCTCCTCCTCCTTGTCTTCTCCTGGATTATGGTCTCAATACTCTACCTATGGCGAAGATATCATCGTGGGCGTAATCGACACAGGCGTATGGCCTGAAAGTAAAAGCTTCAACGATGCAGGACTCGGACCTGTTCCAGTGAGATGGAAAGGAACGTGTGAAAGCGGGCGGGCCTTCAACTCATCGCACTGCAATAGAAAGATCATTGGAGCTCGATACTTCTACAAAGGCTACCTAAATAATGTCTCTAAAATGAGTGAAACGTTGGAATACCTGTCTCCCAGAGACGGCAATGGTCACGGCACCCATACAGCCTCAACTGCTGCGGGAGCAGCGGTAACGGGTGCCAGTCTTTTCGGTTTCGCCAACGGAACGGCCAGAGGAATGGCTCCTCATGCAAGGCTGGCCATCTACAAAGCCTGCTGGGCGCCTGGAGGAAATTGCGATGAGAGCGACGTCACTGCTGCCATGGAACAAGCCATTGCTGATGGCGTCGACATTCTTTCTATCTCAATTAGCTCACAAGACGTCCCATTCCACATGAATCTCAGAGAAATTGCAGCGTTTGGAGCGACAGAAAAGGGAATATTTGTTTCTGCCTCGGCAGGAAACAATGGACCATTTTCATCTAGTCTGAGTAACACAGCGCCATGGATTACAACCGTGGGTGCGAGCAGCATCGACAGAGATTTCCCTGCTTCTGTGGTGATGGGCAACCGGGAGATATACAGAGGCACCTCTGCCTTCAAAGGAGGAGATGGAAAATTGCAAGGGCCATTCCCTCTCGTGTATGTCTCTACCAGTAGCAGGTCAAAGCGTTGTCTTGACCGTAGCCTGGACCCCAATGCGGTAAAGGGTAAGATAGTGCTGTGTGATCAGTTATTATTTACTATCAATCCAGATGAATCTGGCGCACTGGAGAAGGCTGAGGAAGTAGCTAGAGCAGGCGGTGCAGGAATGATTGTGACCAATGAAGAGCTCCTTGGAGCACAGCAGCAGTTTTCCTACACTTTTAAATTTCTTGCTATCAGCGTAAGTTTCAAAGCCGGCGAAAGAATAAAATCCTACATCAACAGCACATCCTATACTATTACTGCCACGGCCGCCATGCGTCTCACTGGATTGACTATTGTGGGAAACGCAACAGCCGCTCCCATAGTGGCTGCTTTTTCATCGAGGGGGCCGAGCGAAGCATATCCTTCTGTTCTCAAGCCTGATATGCTTGCTCCTGGTGTCGACATATTGGCAGCATACGCTGGAAGTCTGGACTACTACTTAGATTCAGGGACCTCCATGGCGTGTCCTCATGTCAGCGGCATTGCAGCGCTCATAAAAGCCATCCATCCCACCTGGAGCCCTGCCGCCATCAAATCAGCTCTCATGACGTCTTCCTACATTGTTGATAATGGAAAGCGGGCGATCAGAGATTCAGTTACCATGGAGGCAGCTAACCCATTTGATATGGGCTCAGGCCACGTGGACCCAAGATCTGCGATGGATCCTGGGCTTGTCTATGACATGGCACCGGAAGATTATATAGATTTTCTCTGCTCTCTCAACTACACCAAGATACAAATTGCTCTTCTCACCAAGAAACTGATCTCGTGTCCCAAGTCCAGTTTGAAAGCCGGAGATCTCAATTACCCTTCGTTTTCTGTCGTGTTTAAGCCGGGCAACAGTTCGGCTCAGGTGAGTAAAGAACAGTGACGAATGTGGGTGCAGTTGCAGAGGGTAATGTGGTATACAGAGCGAGTGTGAAGAGCCCTTCTCGTGTCAGCATCAGTGTGGAGCCCCAAACGTTAGTGTTCAGACATCTGTACGATAAAGCCAGCTACAGAGTGAAATTTGAAAGTAATGTAACAAGCCCATCTCCATCCGAGGGAGACCAAAAAGGCTTTGGAGAGATAAGGTGGACTTGCATTAAGGGTGGAGCACAAGTTGTTCGTAGTCCAGTTGTATTGACGTGGCAAGCTTCAAACTAATCCAACCTAGCCGTGCTACTTAGTATGTCATTTGCAAACACATATGTTAGCAATCACAGCTTGGTGATTGGTGTGTAATGTTCTATTTTGCAAACATAAATGTGATATATCAAACATAATATTAATTATATTTAATAATGTAATGTAATTATGTTTAATTAGCTGATAGGTTTTATTGTGGGTTTTTAAGCATGGAAAAGTGTCAGTCAGTTGGAAAAGTCCGCCCACTAGCGGTCGGAAACTTGTCACTTTTGTGTCGAAATTTATTGGAATCTGACCGTCGGGACCCTCCTTGTCAGTAGCAGGAAATCTATTGCTGCCGTGTCTGAATTTATTGGCGGGGTTTTTAAAAGTTTTTATCTTTGGCTGTGATATTGCTTGCAAGCCATTGAGCTAGCATGGCATTTATTAGCGCCAAGTTTATTGTACTTCAAGAGAACTCACCACAGACATGTTAAGCTACACGGCATGGGAATAGTTGTGTGGTGTTTTCCAAAGTGGTGTTAGAGTCTGCCAATGTTTTTCCATCTGCATTCGGTAATCAATCCCAGTTGTTTGACGAATAATGTTTGGTTTTCATTTTGAACGGGTTGTGGTGTTTCTTTGAAGGTTCTATGGGATAATCGTAGGACTGTATGTGCATATGGATATAGTTTTGGTTTGTTTGTATTTCCATCTACATTCAATAATCAATTCCAGGCATTGGAGAGGTAATATTTTGTTTTCATTTTAAATGGGTTGTGCTTTGAATATGTTGTCAACAAATCATTAAACTTTCACGATTTGCAGTTGACTATGAAATGTTTTAGGGCTTTTGTGTATTGTGCTAGTTTATTTTTATTTGTGCTTTCCCTGGTAGGTTATTTCACTTAAATAATCATTGGACTATGTGTGTTTTTTATTTAGGGTTTTACACAATTTATTATGTGGTTGGTTTGAGTATTTTTGTCTAACAATGATTAAACTGTGCTATCTTGTGGTTCACTAGGAAGTACAGTCTTCAATCTGGTTGCTATTTTCATTGCCTGTTTTCATGATCTGTTCGTGGAATAGTAGTTTCTTTGGGTGGTCAAAATGGAGGATTTAGTGAAACCACTATGACAAACAAGTAATTTCGAGTTTCTCATTTAGGGATTCCTAATATTCATTGTTTTCTTGCTTTGAATATTTTGTTGACAAAAATTAAATTGCCATGATTTGTTGTTGACTATGAAATGTTTTATGACTATTGTCTATCATGGTGGTTACTATTTTTATTTGTGGTTTGCTTGCCAAGTTATGTTGCACAAATAATCATTACACTGTGTGTGATTGTTATTTAGGGTTTTATAGAATTTATTTATGGTTTGATTTGAGTATTTTTGTTAAACAACTATTAAACTGCATTATTACAAGGTTGACTTTGAAGGTTGTGTGGGATAACCCTTAGACTATATGTGCTTATTGATACAATTTTCATTCATTTGTTTTTTCATCAGCATTTGATAATTAATTCCAAGCATTCGATAGGTAATGTTTTGGTTTAATTTTAAACGGGTTGTGCTTTGAATATTTTTTCAACAAACCATTAAGCTACCACGAATTGTGGTTGACTATGGAATGTTTTAGGGCTTTTGTGTATCATGGTGGTTACTATTTTTATTTGTGCTTTTCTAGTAGGTTATTTCGGTCAAATAATCATTGCCATGTGTGTGTTTGATATTTAGGGTTTTACACACTTCATTGTATGCTTGGTTTGAGTATTTTATGTCAAACAATGATTAAACTGTGTTATTTCATTGTTGACTAGGAAATACGGTCTTAAATCTAGTTTCTATTTTTATTGCCAATTTTTGTCATCTGTTTGTAGAACAATGGTTTCTTTGGGTGGTGGAAACAGAGGATTTTGTGAAACTAACTTGCTAAGGACAGGTAATTTCGGGTTTCTCATTTGGGGTTTCTTAGAATTTATTCTTTCCTCGCTATGAATATTTTGTCAACAAACCATTAAATTGTCATGATTTGTGGTTGACTATGAAATGTTGTAGGGTTGTTGTCTATCATGGCGGTTACTATTTTTATTTGCACTTTGCTTGCCATTTTATTTCGATCAAATAACCATTGCACTATGTGTGTTTGTTATTTAGTGTTTTACACAATTAATTATATGCTTGGTTTGGGTATTTTTGTCAAACTACCATAAAATTTCCTTATTTTATGGTTGATTAAGTAATATGGTCTTCAATCTTATTCCAATTTTATTTTAGTAAAATAACCATTACACTATATGTCTTAATTGAATATTTGTTGGAAAGAAGGGAGGATTATGTTTTGATTGGAAATGCATTGTTTAATATATTTGTTATTTTTATTTCTATCATGGCTTCTTGGCCTAGTCCAATTGAAGCACACAACCAAATCTTCTAGTAGCATCTAGATTGTTGGTGGAGGAGGAAAAAAAGTTATAGGATTTTGTTTGTCTAGTGTTTTTACCTATGAGCAATGAGAATATAAATGAAAGTAGCAACCAAGTTTGATAATGTGTTTGATTGTTGTGATTATATATATATATACCAGTTTAGTTTTGTGTATGTGTATGTGTATGTATGTACATACATACATACATACATGCGTGTGTGTGTGCATAGTTATAAATGCACATATATATAAATTTTAAATTCTTGTTGTGTTGCACAACAAAAAGTTTATATATGGAAAATTTGTATGTTATGTGGCATGTTACAAATAGAATCACTGCAATTTTAAATACAAACCTTTGTTTTCTTTATTGTACATAGATATGGCAATATAGATGGCTGTAACAAACAAGCCTGATAATGAATTTATTTTTGTTGATAACAATTTTAAATACACACACACACACACACACAAATATATATATATATATATATATATATATATATATATATATATATATATATATATATATATATATATATATATATATATATATATTTGTGTGTGTGTGTGTGTGTGTGTATCTCTCTCTTTATATATATATATGTAACACACACACACACACACAGTTGGTATTATGGATGACTTCGTCATGTGTTGCATTGGTTTTGTCATTGATGTCAACACTTGTCTTCTTGGAGGTCTACATTGTTGTTTTAGCTCTATTGTTATATTGGTTTACTATTGCACTAACACATTATGGTCCCGACATGGATATTGGTTTATAAACAATCACCGGTATATTGTTCACCAACAGGATATATTGTTCACCAGCAGTGATGATAACTTGTTATCATCTAGAGATCATTTAGTTATGTCGAATATATGGATTAGAAGTTTGGATTTGGTGTTTTTCTTATTGGTCTAATCGGCTTGACAAATTTGCCTTTATTGGCAGATAGGTCTAGGTTATGGACTGGTACATGATGTCTGATTCCAGATTAGCATGACACATTATGGAGATGGTTTATTGATTTAATAATATGTAATTGTATTGAGCCAACATATTGAGACTCATTTGTAATTGATTTAATGGTAATATCATTTAGTGAGCCGACCTCATCATGTGGTCTTAGGTTTTGTATAAATGATTATAAGATCTCATTTGTGAGATATGATGGTATAGAATGGTAATTGTATGAGTGTATATTGAAGAGCAGCAGAGCAGATCCTTGTGCAAATCATACAAACATTATTTAAAGGTTGAAGGAAGGTTATTGGCACTCATATTCAGAGCTTAACTGGTACTGAATCCAGCATTGCAGATGCTATTTTGTGCAGTACATTATCATTGGATTTAACCATCCAATTGTACTCAGTGTGACTCGTACTTTGTGATTGAGCAGTGAGCCTTAGGCAGTTAGACTATTTCTAGCATTTGTAGCTTACAAGAACTATAGAGTTTATCAGATGGATGTAAAATGTGCATTTTTGAATGGAGATCTTGAAAAGGAAGTTTACACTGAACAGCCTGATGGATTTTATTTGACAGAAGATAAGAATATGGTTTGCAGGTTAAGGAAAGCTTTATATGGATTGAAGCAAGCTCCCAGAGCTTGGTATGCTAGATTGTTTTATGTGAATACTAAAGAGAAAATTGTAGATATTTTAACTAAGCCTTTGCCTAAGGAAACATTTAAATTGTAAAGCGGAAAATCACGATCGAACCCTAAGTGTTCCCCCCACCACTCCAAGGAGAGAGAATGGAGGTCACTAGGGTTGACGGTTTTCACTTAGGGGAGACTTTACATTCAAAAGAGGGGTTGAAACCCACAAGATCCAATCCCACACAATGCAAGATGGGATTCTAAAAGAGTTTCAAGGGTTAAGATAGCAAGGCTACCCTCTTTTGTAAAGAATGTAGATAGAAGGATTGAGATAGGAATGCATGTAAAGTGAGAAAGATTCACTTATAAACAGAGATAGGAATATAGGATGAAGCTGCGGACCTAGAATTAGCAGTAAAATGTCGAGACGATGCTGTCTTGCAAATTTGAGCAAAAGTTGACAGGACGATGGCGCTTGGCGTGCACACGGTCCTCCGAAAAATCCGCGAAACGAAGGGGGATCTGTTCGTCTCTGCACAAGGATTCCAGATCTTCAATTACAGCCGCGTACCTGCAACCTACACATAGAAAAGAGAGGACGATTGGGGGGTTAGGGATTAGGGGTTTGCCCTTAGGTCAAACCCCGGTTTTGGAATTAACCAAGAAATGAGAATGCTGTAAATGTAAATGATTGTAATGTAAACAATTACTGATACCTTGTTGTAAGAAAGTTTGTATTCTTACATGCGAAGGTGTAAATGTTGTTGTATGTTGTATGTTGTATGTGATCTCCTCTTCAATGGTTGAATCCTTGTCTTGAATGCAACACTTAGCCTTGAATGGAGACTTAGAATGATCAATTTCTTGAAGGAATGCTTGAATGTTTGAATGTTTGAATGTTTGCCTAGCGCTTCCGCCTCTTGTACACATATGTCCTTCCTCCTTAAAATGGGAGAGGAAATGTAGTTTATATACTTGCCAATTAGGGTTGAAAGACTGATTTTTCTGACCTTGGGCCGACATAGCAACCTTATTTTCCAATTTGCAAACTTAAAGACCCGAAGCCCCATAAGAGACCGGGCCCAAAATAGGGCCAGGGACCAGTGCGCTGGGCGCCATGGTCCCACCTCCAGGGACAGCAGGGTGCAAGGAGGATCAGGCCAGGGTGTTGAAAAATGCAGTTTTCGGTGTCATGAACAAGTTTCGGGGTCTCCATTCAGGTTCAGTGTTGCGTCGCCATTGTGAAGACCCAAATGCAGTCAAAATTGCAAGTGTCACAATTTTAGGACGTTACATTTAGCCCCCACTTTAGCGGGAGTATAAGCGTACACCCATACTTCCGGTAAAGTACAAGGAAACAAAATTGAAAGGCTTTCACCATGTCAAGGAGGCAAGACACACCAAGCCCCCAGTGGACTAAGGATCTTACGACTTCGATTGACAAAGTAAAAGGGAAGATCACGAGGGAGAACCATGACTGTCAGTAGTAAGGTTCCCTCACTATGAGTCATGCAAGAGAAATACCAAAAATTTTCCAGGCAAAGCTAAGTTCGCCAAGAAATTTTCAAGTATCCTGAAGGGATAGACGGGGTGTATGCCCCCCTACATTAAAGCGATCGCACACGCCTCAACGGGGGTGATTTCTTTAAGGTAGTGATACACATAAGAAATGAGAAGGGAAAGGAGCACGTTATCACAAAGATTTAGCCCCCAAGTGTAAGATAAACCCAAGGATAATAAACACAAAACACAAAGCACGCGGTGACTTCGCTTTCCTTGGGGTCAGTATGCTGTATGATAATTCATGTATATCATATGTATGTATGCATAATTGTTCTTCATTCCCCAATCAAGGAAGGTCGCCTAGAAGAAGGGAACACATGTGTCTTTTGAGTCAACATGAGAGAGACCAAAAGAGATCTCAATGCTTTGCATCGTCCTCAAGTAGACAACACTAAGGACAACAAATAGAAGAATGAGAATAACACATAGAAGAAGTAACAAAAGAGAGGAGGAGAGAGTCTGCTATGCTAATGAAACTAGTCTAGCACATCATCTACCCCCCGATCTTGCTGATCAATATTTCGGGAAGGCAGGAAACATGCTAGAGGAGGAACATTCAACACAGCAGATGGAGCTATCACAAGATCCAAACAAGGGCTATGTTCATGTTCCAAGCCACATTGTTCTTGTCTAGGAGCTAGGATAAGTGCTTTAGAAAATTCGTTAGATAAATGGTTATCAATATCAACAAATTCATATTCACTATCAGAAGCAAGAGAAGTAACATTTTCATCATGAATAACATTTTCATCTATATCATCATCAAGATTTATAAAAATAGGATCTTTGACTCGCACAAGATCAAGACCATCATGCATCTTATGTTTAGGAGATTTTGGCTCAATTTTCGGCTGAGGAGAAAATGGAATAATACTAGCTGAAGGTGTTTTTGGGGATTGCAAAGTTTGAGAAGCAGCTGCCTGAGCTCTAAGACGATGCTTTCGTCGGCGTTCATGCGCAGAATGATTTCGTCTAGTCTTAGTAGGAAGTTGAGGAGATTGAGGAGGAGGAATGTTCTCATCCTTATCACTTGGGTGTTTAGGTTGTGGTTTCTTAGGTTGGATAATAGGAGAAGAGGAAGGTCTCTTCTCTCTATAAGAGGAAGGAGGAGGAACTGCTCCATATAAAGGAGGAATATTTGGTTTAGGAAGGAGACCAAGTCCATCATGACGAGGAGGTATAGGCCTACTTTTAGAAAGTTTATTAGACATAGACATAGTCACATCCATAGGAATGGGTTGGGAATCTTCTTGAGGAAAGACATTAGTTTTATCTTTCAAAGGAAGAACTTCCTTCTCAAGAACGATAGGAATATCAAGTTTGGGTGTTCTAGGTTCACTTAGAGATAGGATCATATCTGTTTTCCACTTTTGATAAGATTTGAAAAGATGATCACTTCGCGGAGGAAGAGATTGGAATTGTTTAGGCCAAAAATAATCAATAGGAACGCTAGAAGTTCTTTCGGCTGGTTTAAAGAGACTATGATTGACAGTAACAACTTCACCATTATGGGGAAATTTCAAACACTTATGAATAGGAGAAGCAATAGCTTTCATGGAAGATAGCCAAGGATAGCCTAGCTTCACACGAAATTGTTCGGATGAAGGAATAATAGCAAAGTTCACATCAAGGGATTTGTTATGGACCTCAATAGGTAATGTAATAGAACCAATTGCAGGAGAATAAAATGCATCAAATAATTTCACAATCACATCTATTTTGTCATAGATCACTTGATTCAATTGCAAAGTAAAAAGAAATTCTTCAGTAATAACATTAACCATGCAAGAAGGATCAATAAGCACTCCACAACAAGGTGTATTCTTGACTTTTGCAACTATGTATAAAGGACCATCAGGTGCCCTAATAGTTTCACTAGAATCAAATGTGATGGAAGGTTCTTTAGGGTTTTCTTGCTGCTCTACAAAGTTAATCACATTCGGAGTCATAGACACAAGACCATCAGATGAGAAAGAGGAATCATTAGACTCAATCACATTAGAGGTATGAGAAGGTAATGGATCAGTAAAAATCTTAAGATTTTGGTTAGGAGGAGCTACAGATGTGTTGCCTTTATCATTCACACCCGAAACAGAGATAGTATTATTATCAATCAAATCTTGAATTTTACCCTTTAAAGCAAAACATTTTTCAGTATCATGCCCAGGTTGACGATGAAATTGACAAAAAGATTTGTTATCAAAATAGGGTGAATTAATCTTTGCAGGATCTATTTGCTTTATAGGAGGGAGAGTAAGCACATTTTGTTCCAATAACTTATTCATAATACTATGCAATGATTCATTCAAAGGAGTAAACTTTCTTTCTTTCTTAAAAAACTTAGAAATAGGAGGCACACCTGATGCTGCATTCACATTGTTGTTGATGATGTTTTCATTGAACTTAATGGACTCTCTGTTCGGTTTAAACTTTCCAAATGGTTGTTGACTACTATCACCCTTATCACTCGGAGCCATAGGATTTGCTTGTTCCATTTGACTCACAGTCAGTTGATAATTGTGAAGAGTTGCAAACAACTGTTGGAAAGAAGTAAACTCAGAAAATAGAAGTTTTTATCTAATATCTTTTTGTAAATTAGAAATAAAGATTCTTTGAATATTATTATCAGGTACTGGAAAAGAGATTTGAGCATACAAATGCTTATATCTACCAATGAAATCAGTCACTTTTTCTTTAACACCTTGTTTACAATGCATTAAATCAATCAAAGTAACTTTAGGACTTATATTGTTTTGAAATTGTTGAATAAAAGCATTTGCAAGTTGTTCGAAAGAAGTAATAGAATAAGAAGGCAACGAGCAATACCATTGTAGGGCTTTATCTCTTAATGTCCTAGTAAATAGTTTTGCAAGCAACCTTTGGTCATAAGCAAAATCAGTACATATTGTTTGAAAAGTCTTAACATGTGTTAGAGGATCACCTTTACCATTATAAAGCTCCAAATGCGGGATTTCAACATGCTTAGGAGGGATAGCTCGAACAATGTCAAGAGAAAGTGGGCTCGCAACATCAAATGTGGGCACACTAAACTTAGATTGATTCATAGAGGAAATTTGTTGCTGTAAAGAAGAGACAGTTTGTGCAAGATTGTTAATGGTCGCTTCAGTCGATGAGTTCATATTAGATGTATTAGATTGTGATGCAGGTATTATGTTATTGAAAGAAGGTATTGATTGAGAGTAAGGTGGCGGGACACTATGATAGTTAGTCATAGGAGATGATTGGAAAAGAGGAGCACTACAAGGAATTATGGAATGGTTAAATGAATTGCCCCCTTGCATCCTGTTCATTTGTGGAGATGTAATAGGAACACTTATTGAAGGAATGAATGAAGAAGTTGGATTGAATGAAGGAAGAGGGTTAATTGAAGAGGAAGGATTGCCCCCATGACTGGTGATCATAGGTGGAATGTCTTGTATAGAAGTAGTCATTATGTTTGATGTAAAAGTAGGTATGCTAGCAATAGAAGTTGTCAATGGAATAGAATGATTGACTTGAGTGGGAGGTTGTGTATAACCTAAAGTTTTGGCACAACTCTTCATAGGCATCACATTCGAATCCACAATGTGTGCAATACCATGCAAAATATCAATTCCATTCTTATCACTTTGAACCATACATTTTAGACCCTCAATTAATGAAAGAGCTTGACTATCGGGATACTCTTGAGACATCCATTGCTGAAAATCATCAAATTGGTTATCCAATTTCGAAAGTTGTTCTACAGAAACCTCATGGAGAGCTTCTTCATCATTAGGAGGATTAGAGGAATTACCCATGTCCTCGTTAAAAAGGCTATTCAAATTAGGTTCCATCTCCTCAGTAATTAAACCTTGGAAAGACTTAATTCTACGGCTTCGTCTAACGAGAATAGTGTAAGTAGGGCTTATTGTTGTAAAACTCATGCACTAGAGAGGGAGAGAAGATTTTGAATTTAGAGGTAGCAAATTTCAATAAAATCAGCCAATCTCCTAGATTTAGGCTGTTAAATGCAATCACGACAATCTCCTGAAATTTCAGAAAAAATGTCAGGGACCGTGGCGAACGGAGTGCACACGGTCCTCGCAACTTTTTTCGAAATTTTTAGGGATGAAAGTTATGATGATTTTAAAGCTAATCTAAAAAAATTGGGTGATTTTATGATTTGTAGATAGGCCAAATTAAAGTTGCAATCTCAAAATTGAATCCTACCAAGATTGTTGAAAAATGCAAAATTTGAATTTTGAAAAAGAGAGGGAAACTGAAATTTTGAATTTTATGATTTTAGAGGGAATACTAAGAGCAATGCAAGCTTTGAAATTTAAAAGTTGACTCAATTTCACGCAAAATTCAATTTTGACAGCGGAAATCAAAGTTGTTGCAATTAAACACTTAATTTCAAAAGTCACAAATTGCAAGAATTTGAATAAAGCACTGAAATTTCGAATGAATGCCGACACACTTTTCAGATTTAGGACCGTAAGAACACAATTTTGACACAAAATTTCAATTTCAACAATTTTTGAATGATTAGAAGCCTTAATCCAAGCAATCACTAGACCAACTTTGACTTTAATTTTGAAAGTGTTAGAATTGATGAAATCAGCCAAGATTCTGGATTTTAGCAGAAAAATACAGTAAGATCTAACTCCCGAAATTTCGAAAAAAATGTCGGGGACAATGGCGCTCAGGGTGCACACGGTCCTCGCAACTTTTTTCCAAATTTTTAGGGATGAAAAATATTATGATTTTGTTGCGGAATCCAAAGTTACAGCTGATTTGGAGATGTTTTGATCAGTGAAATTGTCAGTCAAAGGTTGAATCAAGAGGGTTTTAAAAATTAGGGTTTTGACACTTAACCACTTAATTTTCAGAATTAAAGCACAAATATGAATTGATAGTTTGCAATAGAAGGGTAGATCTGAAACAAGCATAACCATTAAACATTTCGCAAGCTCAATTACTAAAAAGAAAATTTAGGGTTTTTATGCAATTAACCTCTAAAATTTGTAAAAGATCAAACATGGAAATGTAATCAAGGCATCCAATTTTCAGATCTAACCATGAATAATCAGAAAGGATGTTCACGTCGGATTCACCAAAATGTAAAGCGGAAAATCACGATCGAACCCTAAGTGTTCCCCCCACCACTCCAAGGAGAGAGAAAGGAGGTCACTAGGGTTGACGGTTTTCACTTAGGGGAGACTTTACATTCAAAAGAGGGGTTGAAACCCACAAGATCCAATCCCACACAATGTAAGATGGGATTCTAAATGAGTTTCAAGGGTTAAGACAACAAGGCTACCCTCTTTTGTAAAGAATGTAGATAGAAGGATTGAGCTAGGAATGCATGTAAAGTGAGAAAGATTCACTTATAAACAGAGATAGGAATATAGGATGAAGCTGCGGACCTGGAATTAGCAGTAAAATGTTGAGACGATGCTGTCCTACAAATTTGAGTGAAAGTTGACGGGACGATGGCGCCCGGCATGCACACAGTCCTCCGAAAAATCCGCGAAACGAAGGGGGATCTATTCGTCTCTGCACAAGGATTCCAGATCTTCAATTACAGCCGCGTACCTGCAACCTACACACAAAAAAGAGAGGATGATTGGGGGGTTAGGGATTAGGGGTTTGCCCTTAGGTCAAACCCCGGTTTTGGAATTAACCAAGAAATGAGAATGCTGTAAATGTAAATGATTGTAATGTAAACAAGTACTGATACCTTGTTGTAAGAATGTTTGTATTCTTACATGCGAAGGTGTAAATTTTGTTGTATGTTGTATGTTGTATGTGATCTCCTCTTCAATGGTGGAATCCTTGTCTTGAATGCAACACTTAGCCTTGAATGGAGACTTAGAATGATCAATTGCTTGAAGGAATGCTTGAATGCTTGAATGTTTGAATGTTTGCCTAGCGCTTCCGCCTCTTGTACACATATGTCCTTCCTCCTTAAAATGGGAGAGGAAATGTAGTTTAGATACTTGCCAATTAGGGTTGAAAGACTGATTTTTCTGACCTTGGGCTGACATAGCAACCTTATTTTCCAATTTGCAAACTTAAAGACCCGAAGCCCCATAAGAGATCGGGCCTAAAATAGGGCCAGGGACCAGGGCGCTGGGCGCCATGGTCCCACCTCCAGGGATAGCAGGGTGCAAGGAGGATCAGGCCAGGGTGCTGAAAAAAGCAGTTTTCGGTGTCATGAACAAGTTTCGGGGTCTCCATTCAGGTTCAGTGTTGCATCGCCATCGTGAAGACCCAAATGCAGTCAAAATTGCAAGTGTCACAATTTTAGGACGTTACATAAATATCTCAGAGAGTAGCTTGGGGTAATTTCCACACTGATAGAGACTTGAGAGATGAAGATTGGCATCAAACCGATAAGAACTAACAACAAAATATTTTTCCAGCTTTGATGGAGGAGAGCTACTGCTCAAGGGGAGTAGTCAGCTGTATGATTGTTTTTTTAATTCTTAAATGCTTTGGCTTTTGATGTCAAAGGGGGAGAGATATCTATGGAAAAAATTTATTCATTGGGGGAGAGATATATACTCTTTGTATTTTAGTTTTTATTTCTGGTATTAATCTCTTCTGGAGATTGTTGGTTTTTGGTTTTTGGCATTCTGTTTTTGGCACTTAGATGTTTTTCCATCTAGTGTTGGCATCAATGCCAAAGGGGGAGATTGTTGGTATTATGGATGACTTCATCATGTGTTGCATTGGTTTTGTCATTGATGTCAACACTTGTCTTCTTGGAGGTCTACATTGTTGTTTTGGCTCTATGGTTATATCGGTTTACTATTGCACCAACACATTATGGTCCCGACATGGATATTGGTTTATACACAGTCACTTGTATATTGTTCACTGACAGTGATGATGACTTGTTATCATTTGGAGATCATTTGGTTATGTCGAAGACATGGATTGGAAGTTTGGATTTGTTGTTTTGCTTATTGGTCCTATTGGCTTGATAGATTTGCCTTTACCAGTAGATAGGTCTAGGTTATGGACCGATACGTGATGTCTGATTCCAGATCAGCATGTCACGTTATGGAGATGGTTTATTGATTGAATAATATGTAATTGTATTGAGCTGACATATTGAGACTCATTTGTAATTGATTTAATTATAATATCATTTAGTGAGCTGACCTCATCATGTGGTCTTAGGTTTTGTATAAATGATTGTAAGATCTCATTTGTGAGATATGATGGTATGTAATGGTAATTGTATGAGTGTATATTGAAGAGAAGAAGAGCAGATCCTTGTGCGAATCACGTAGACATTATTTGAAGGTTGAAGGAAGGTTATTGGTACTCATGTTTAGAGCTTAACCGATACTGAATCCAACATTGCAGATGCTATTTTGTGTAGTACATTATCATTGGATTTAACCATCCAATTGTAGTTAGTGTGACTCCTACTTTGTGATTGACCAATGAGCTCTAGGCGGTTGGCCTTTCTACATGTGCAGACCCCATTTTGTATACACATACTATTTGCAGTAGTATCATCTGATAGTGGGTAAGGTTTCCCACCGTAGTTTTTCCCTTACTGGGTTTCCACGTATAAATCTTTGTGTTATGTGTTGTGGATGTTGTTTCTCTTTCTTTTTTATGCATTAAGTTATACCGACACTGCTATAACTGTTAATTTGTTTTACCGACATTTAACTTTGTTTACCATCACTAAGTTCAAGTTGGAATAATTTGCATTTGGGTTATAATTTATGATAACTAGTTAACAACTGATTCACCCCCCCTCTCAGTTGTCCTTCCTGATTCCTAACACACACACACACATATACAATCAAATTTTATCAACAAAATTAAATTCATTATCAGGCCTGGTTGTTACAGCCATCTATATTGACATATCTATGTACAATAAAGAAAATAAAGGTTTGTATTTAAAATTGCAATGATTCTATTTGTAACATGCCACATAACATACAAATTTGCCATATATAAAATTTATGTTGTGCAACACAACAAGAATTTAAACTTTATATATGTGTACATGTATAACCATGCACACACACACACACACATGTAGGTATGTATGTATGTATACACATCCATATACACAAAACTAAAAGGATTTGTATTTGCACACACACACACACACACACACACACACATGTATACAAATCTTTCTAGTTTTGTGTATGTGTACATACATACATACATGTGTGTGTGTAGTTATACATGTACATATATATAAGTTTAAATTCTTCTTGTCTTGCATAGTAGAAAGTTTATATATGTCAAATTTGTATGTTATGTGGCATGTTACAAATAGAATCATTGCAATAGAATCATGACAAATTTGTATGTTATGTGGTTGTAACAACCAAGCTTGATAACGAATTTATTTTTGTTGATAAGATTTGATAGTACATATATATAAATATATCCATGTATATATGTATATATATGTATTGTAGACACCTAAAATTATCCTATCTAATTAAATAAATATTTTCATTTATTTAATTATTTTATCCTAAGTCTTCTATTAATTAAATAAATCATTATTTAATTGATTAATTAATCCTCTTCTAAGCCTTTCCTCATTTAAACAAATACTGTTATTTATTTAAATTGTCCTTTTCCTAAATTAAATAAATATTTTATTTATTTAATTGATCCCACTTCCTCTATTAATTAATTAAATATTTATTTATTTAATTAATTCATTAGCCTTCTCTACCCATGACACATGTCATTCATCTCTTAATTCTTCTCTTACCTACCCCTTTTATCATTTAATTATTTCCTCTACCTACCCTTTAATCCTAGCCGACCATTTATCTTTACACCTCTTAAATCTTATCCCTCCATTTCCTAAAGTGTTCTCTATATAATAGGATACTCTCCTTCATTATAAACCCGAATCAGTACACCTAGCTAATCAGTGTGTCTAATCAATCTTATGCAATCAAGCATTCTTGTGATCAAGCTATCAACCACAATCTCTTCTTTGTTGAGCTCTTGTGTGCACACACACACACACACACACACATTTGTTTTCTTATTGCAGATAGATATGTCAATATAGATGGTTGAAACATGCAGGCTTGATAATGTTTTTGTTTTTGTTGATCGCATTTGAATGTATATATTTAAAATATATCCATATGTGTGTGTGTGTAAGACCAAACACAAGTGAAAATACCATTTGAAATTGCTATGGTGAGTTCTCTCACGCCACATTAACCTGGCGCTAATAAATGTTGGGCCACCTCAATGGCTTCCAAGAAACATCCCAAATATCGATATAAATTTTAAAAAACCCTGTCAATAAATTTTGAAGGTCATTTTTAGTGTTAATTTCAAAGGTTTATGCTCAATGGGTATGTTCCAATCAATCACTACTTGAAGAATAATAAGTCATCTCATAGACTCAAAGTAGGAGATTAGTGTATATATATCATTATATACTTGACATGCTATCTTTGTCTCTCTCTCTCTCTGTGTATATGTTTAAGTGTGTGTATAAACATTACTTGTCAACTACTTCGCATTGAGTTATATACATACATACATACATACATACATACATACATACATACATACATACATACATATATATATATATATATATATATATATGTTGGCATTTGGCATAACTGATGTAGATCAGGTCATGTAGTTGAAGTTGGATGAATGCACCGGTAAATGATAGAAGTCTATTTGTGATGAAGAGATTGAGATTATATGAATATATGACATGATTAGTTATTTGTGTTGTCATTGCTGGCAACTGATGCTCCTTATTTTTTATTTTATCATCTAAGTGATTTGGTTTACCGGAAGACAGGGTTTACCGGCAGTGATCTAAAGTCTGTGAATTAGGACTTTAACCGATAAAGCACAATTGTTTTGATTGGATTGGTCGATTGGTAATGATTGATGATTTGCGGTTTGGATGGTGAACTTGTATGATGGAAAGATGTATGTGATCAGAAACAGAACTTGTGATAATTACCAGAAGGCGTGTTTTAATTTCTGATGAAGTTTTGCTAAGGTTTTAGTAGGGTTTAAGGACCGGGGAAGAAATCTTCAAACCGGTAATGATTTATGTTATGGCGGTGATCAACAACGAGTCTAATTAAAGTTGGTAACATGACACAACCCACATGAAATATTTAATAGCTGTTTTAGCATGATTCAAGGAAGATTTTCTTGGAAACCAACAAAATGCTTTGGAGAGTGTTTTGATGATACAGATCAGATTTCCGTGATGAGTTATGATCAATCAACGATTGATATTACATTGTAATTTGTTGTTATGATTTGGATAGTGATCTATGATGATCTTTGTGATCTTATTGTAAATTCTTGATGTAATTAGGTTTTGTGGCCGACCTAGTTGAGATGACTATTTATGTAGACACAATTGATGTTTATTGAGTCAGTGGTCTTAGAGAATGTGTTAAGCCGTGCAAGTGAAGTGTGTAATCTCCTTGAGAGTTGCAGAGTATTGTGTATAACTAGATTTGATCAAGCAAGTAGTAAAGTGCAAGAAAACAGATTATTTTCTTACTGTTGTTCCCTAACAGTTGTAGTAGGTTAAATCCCTTGACTAGGTAGGATCTAAAAGGCCTTAATCATTTAAGTCCCCTAATAGGGAAGCTCTCAAAAGAGTGTTAAATCCTCTCATGAGGTTGATCCTAACAGATCGTCAAGCTCCTAATCGAGTTGCAAGGCAAATCCCCTAACCGGGTGATTCCTGATAGGGTCTGCTTTTAACTGGGCATATTGTAAGCTTCTAACAAGGCCTAGCTCCTAATAGGGCGTACTTTGAAAGAGTACAAATATTTGTGGGTGCCAACTCCCACTATGCTTTTTTTTCTTATTTGGGTTTGCACATAAAAAACTTATGGTGTTCATGTGTGGAATGTTTTTCATGTGATGTTCTTATTTATATTTCATTTCATGCATTATTTTTGAGAAACTGGTTATGATGTTTTATCAGAAGTTTATCAGAGGTTACCAGTACTGATAAGAAGTTGTTTGAGAAAGTTTTTGATCTTATTGATAAGGTTAATGAATTGGTAATTGATCAAGTTTATATGATTAATTTGGTGAAGAAAGTATTGGTAAATGGTTTGATTAATGTGTTAAGCAATCTAATAAAGAGGTTATTAGATCTAATTACAGGAGTTGAGATATTTTCAGATCTGGGGTAAGCTGAAATAAGTTTGATTTTGAGTTTAAGTTGAATTGGTCTTAATACTGATTCACCCCCCTTCTCAGTATTAACTAGATCCTCATAGGATTAACAATTGGTATCAGAGCTTTAAACCTCCATGTGTAGAAAGCCTAACCGCCTAAGGAAAATATTAAGAGGAATTCAAGATGAAGAAGAAAGAGGGTCCCAAGTTCAACAAGGATAACTACAAGATCTGGAAGGACATGATGAAGATCTATATTAAAGGTCTTGGTGCACAATATTGGAAGCAAGTTGAAACTACATATGTTGCTCCTACCACTACTCCCTTGACACCAGATGAGCTCAGAGAACAACAAGATAACATGAAATCCCTAGAAGCTATTGTAAGTACTTTATCTGATTCAGAATATATTGATGTTCAAGGATTGGAAACTGCAAGTGAGGTTTGGGAAAAGTTAGAGACAATCTATGGAGGAGATGACCATGTTCAAAGAGCTAAAGAGGAAATCTAGAGAGCAAAGTTAGTTCTATGACATGAGAATGCTTGAAGGAGAGAATATTGGATAGTATGGTCAGAGAATCAAAGAAGTTATTGGCAGTATTAAGAGTGCTAGAGGCAAAATAGAAGATGATACAATAGTAAGTAAAATGCTCATAACTCTTCAACCTCAATATGCTATTAGAGTATCGACAATCCAAGAACTTAGATCTATTGCAAAGGATAAGGTAACTGTTGATTCATTGATTGGTAAGCTTATAGCTTTTGAATTAAATAGTTTTGACAAATGTGTGACAAAATCTACCGAATCCACCTTTAAAGCTTTGGTTACTGGTTCATTTGCTAGAAAAGGAAAAGATATATATCAAAATCATGAGTGCAAGACAAGTCATGGAAGTAACCGGGGAGATGAAGACAATGAAGATCAAGTGATGGAACTTGAAGCATTGTTAGCAAAGAGACTTCCAAGAGGCACTGGTAAGTATAGAGAAAAGCTACCTTTGAAGTGTTTCTCTTGTAATTAAATTGGTCATATTGCTTCTAATTGCCCTGACACTGATAAGAAAGAAAAGTTTAGAAGATTCAAAGGAAAGGGCAAGAAACACTGTTATGTAGCAGTAGATGAAGGTGTGATCGATGAGGAGTTAGAAGAAGAAGATTATAATGAAGAAATTATGTTTGTAGTTTTTAAGGAGGAACTGTTTGATAAAAAGGTACTAGTATCTCATATGGATAATAGTGATGGGTGGATTATAGACCGCGGCTTCTCACACCACATGACTAGAGACAAAAGTAAGTTCATAACCCTTAATGAATTTGATTGAGGTGTTGTTAGATTTGGAAACAACTCTCCTTGCATGGTGAAAGCTAAAGGTTCTATCTCTCTAAATGGAAAGAGTAATGTTGATGATGTATTTTGGGTTGATGGTCTTAAGCATAATCTTTTAAGTGTTGGTCAGCTCAATGATAAAGGTTATTTTCTTGAATTTAAGAGTGGAGTTTGCAAAATTCTTGGAAGTAATGGTAAATTGATTGCTACCAGGAAGAAAACTAGAGGTAACTTATTCCATTTGAACAGTAAAGTTAATAATTGTCTGGTTGCAAGAATGGATGATAGTTGGTTATGGAATAAAATATGTAGTCATGTTAATTTTGATAATCTGATTAAGATAAGCAAGTCGAGTGTAGTAAGAGGATTACCCCAACTTGTCAAACCGGATAGTGTGATATGCAAAGATTGTCAAATTAGTAAGATGACCTCTATTTCTTTCAAGAGCAAGAATGGTATTTCTAAGAATGTTTTAGATTTGGTACATACTAATCTCTATGGTCCTATGAGAACAAAGAGTTATTATGGTGATAGGTATTTCATGATCTTCACTGATGACTATTATAAAATGAGGTGGGTAACATTTCTAAGAGAGAAATCAGAAGCAATTAATAAATTTAAATCATTTAAAGCTCTGGTTGAGAAGGAAACAAGTAAGAACTTGAAGTGTTTAAGATTAGATTGAGGTGGTGAATTCACATCTGATGAATTTTTTAAGTATTGTGATGAATAGGGTATAAAGAGACAAATGTCAGCTCTGAGGACACCATAATAGAATGGCATTGCAGAAAGAATGAACAAAACAATAGTTGAAGTTGTAAGAACTATGTTAATACAGAGAAATGCATCCAAAATGTTTTGGAGAGAAGTGGTCAGTACTGTTGTATACACTCTTAAATAGGTACTGGTAAAAAGAGGTAACAATAAGACACCCTATGAGCCATGGTATGGAAAAAATCCTTGTGTTAGTTATTTTAAAATCTTTGGAAGCCAATGTTTTATCAAGAGAGATAACTACACTGAGAAGTTTGATGCAAAATATGATGAGGGAATTTTTCTTGGTTACTCTTCTAAGAGTAAAGCATATAAATGTTACAATAAGAGGACTAAGAAAATTATTGAAAGTGCTAATGTAAAAGTTGATTTATCTGATAAGTTAGAAGGTACAAGAAGATCTGAACCTGAAAAGGATGATAATGAGGAAAGTTTGTGATCATTGAACCGAAAGAAAAGAATAATGAACAACCGGCAAATGCAGAACTAGCTGCTCAACCAGTGAATGAAGATAGTGAAAATAAAGAATTCGATGAAGAAGATGCAGAACCGACACATGCAATACCTAGATATGTTAGGCTGAATCATTCACAAGAACATATAATTGATGATAAGAATGTAGGTGTGTAAACCAGGAGAAAGATTAGAGAGAATTCATGTTTGATATCTACAATTGAACCTAAGATAGTTAAGGAAGCACTAAAGGATAATGATTGGGTGAAGGCACTAAATGAAGAATTAGATCAAATTGAGAAGAATTAGACATGGTCACTTGTTCCTAGACTGGAGGATAAAAATGTAATTGGAACAAAATGGGTCTTTAGGAATAAATTGGATGAAGAAGGAAGGATTATAAGAAAAAAGGCAAGGTTAGTCTGCAAAGGTTATGCTCAAGAGGCAGGTGAGGACTATGGTGAAACATTTGCACCTGTTGCTAGATTGGAAGGTGTAAGAATACTACTGGCATTTTCTACATATAAAGGATTCAAAGTCTACCAAATGGATGTCAAGTCAACCTTTCTAAATGGGATTCTAGAAGAATAAGTATACATTAAACATCCCGATAGATTTTCCTTGACACGTGATAAAGACATAGTGTGTAAATTGCATAAATCTTTGTATGGTCTTAAGCAGGCACCGAGAGCATGGTATGAGAGATTACATGCACATTTGATCAAGATTGGATTCCAACGTACCAATGAGGACAACAATATTTATTTGAATACTGATGGAGACAAGATGCTGATAGTAGAAGTGTTTGTTGATGATATAATTTTTGGTGGCAATGATGATATGTGTTTGGACTTTGTTGATATAATGAAAAAGAAATTTGAATTCTCTAATCGGTGAAATTAAGCTCTTTATTGGCTTAAAGGTCCAACAACTGGATCATGGTATCTTCATTTGTCAGACCAAGTATATCAAAGAGGTGTTGAAGACTTTTGGCATGGAAGACTACAAATGGGTAGGTACACTGATGGTGACTGGTTGCAAGTTGTCAAAAGGATATGATTCCCCCGTTGTTTATGAAAAAGAGTAGAGATCTATGATTGGCAAGCTACATTATGTTGTCCATAGTAGACTAGATATTTATCATGTTGTTGGATTAGTTCCAAGATTTCAACTTTGAGTCTAAAGAAAGTCACATGGTGGTTGTGAAGAGAATTTTTCGGTATCTCAAAGTGACAGCAGACTATGGTTTATGGTATCCCTATAAAGGTGATTTTACTTTGAATGTCTTTATTGATGCTGATTGGGAAGGTAATGTTGATGATCGGAAAAGCACAATTGGTGGAGCTTTTCTACTTGGAGGAATATTAGTGACATGGACGAGCAAGAAAGAAACATGTTTCTCAATCTACAACTGAAGCTGAGTATGTTGCTGCATCCATGAATTGCACGTAGGCAATATGGATGAGACATGTGCTAGAAGGATTCAAGATAGATATGTCAGAACCGGTGACTATTTATTATGATAATACAAGGGCAATCAATATTTCCAAAAATCTTGTGTTACATGCTAGAACCAAGCACATTGAATTGAAGTATAATTTCATAAGGGAAAGAGTTCAAGATAAGGAAGTGAAGATGGAAGATGTGAAGAGTAAAGATCATTTGGTTGATATCTTTACTAAACCCTTACCGAAGGCTACTTTTGAGTTTCTTAGAGGTAAACTAGGGGTTGGACCTCTACACCGAAAGAACTAGAATGATGAAGATCCATCAATCTTGTGGATTTCATGTTTATTTTACACTAAGGATTGATGAAGGTAACAAGCTACTCCTTTGGGGGTCAAGTCTATTGTAAAATTCTGATTAAATGCTCTGTTATAATTTTTCAGATTTATGTAGTAGAAATGGTGAAAGAGGCAGTAGCAGAATTAATGACAAGTGATGCATTTACATCTTTGGCATTGTTGTCAAAGAGGAAGAAGAAATAAATATAAATCAGATTTGGTAGACATGTGAGAAGTTGAAGATCAGATTGAGTGAAGCATTGGTTTAGGGGGAGATGTAAATGAGAGATCATGTAATATCGACAACCAAGTTGATGATAATGATGGTTTTCAAATTGTGTATCTGATTAGTGTTGCCATCAATGCCAAAGGGGGAGATTGTTGGCATTCGGTATAACTGATGTAGATCAGGTCATGCAGTTAAAGTTGGATAACTGCACCGGTAAAGGATAGAAGCCTATTTGTGATGAAGAGATTGAGATTATATGAATAGATGACATGATTAGTTATTTGTGTTGTCATTGCTGGCAACTGATGTTCTTGATGTTCTTGATGTTTTGTTTTATCATCTAAGTAATTTGGTTTACCGGAAGACGAGGTTTACCGACAATTATCTAAAGTCTGTGAATTAGGACTTTAACCGATAAAGCAAAATTGCTTTGATTGGATTGGTTAGTTGGCAATGATTGGTGATTTGTGGTTTGGATGGTGAAATTGTATGATGGAAAGATGTATGTGACCTGAACCAGAACTTATGATGATTATTGGAAGGCGTGTTTTAATTTCTGATGAAGTTTTGCTAAGGTTTTAGTAGGGTTTAAGGACCGGTGAAGAAATCTTCAAATCGGTAATGATTTATGTTATACCGGTGATCGACAATGAGTCTACTTAAAGTTGGTAACATGACACAACCTATGTGAAAGATTTAATAGCTTCTTTAGCGTGATTCGAGGAAGATTTTCTTGGAAACCAACGAAATGCTTTGGAGAGTGTTTTGAGGATACAGATCGGATTTCTATGATGAGTTATGATCAATCAACGATTGATATTGCATTGTAATTTGTTGTTATGATCTGGATAGTGATCTACGATGATCTTTTGTGATCTTATTGTAAATTCTTGATGTAATTAGGTTTTGTGGCTGACCTAGTTGAGATGGCTATTTATGTAGACACAATTGATTTTTATTGAGTCGGTGGTCTTAGAGAATGTGTTAAGTTGTCCAAGTGAAGTGTGTAATCTGCCTGAGAGTTATAGAGTGTTGTGTATAACTCGATTTGATCAAGCAAGCAGTGAAGTGCAAGAAAGCAGATCATTTTCTTATTGTTGTTCCCTAATTGTTGCAACAGGTTAAATCCCTTGACCGGGTAGGTTCTAATAGACCTTAATCATTTAAGTCCCCTAACAAAGAAGCTTTCAAAAGAGTGTTAAATCCATTCATGAGGTTGATCCTAATAGATCATCAAGCTCCTAATCGAGTTGCAAGGCAAATCCCTTAATCAAGTGACTCCTTATAGGGTCTTCTCTTAACTAGGCGTATTGTAAGCTTCTAACAAGGCTAAGCTCCTAACAGGGTGTACTTCGAAAGAGTACAAATATTTGTGGGTGCCAACTCCCACCATGGTTTTTTTTCCTTTTTGGGTTTCCACGTCAAAAAATTATGGTGTTCATGTGTGGAATGTTTTTCATGTGATGTTCTTGTTTACATTTCATTTCATGCATTATTTCTGAGAAACCGGTTATGATGTTTTATCAAAAGTTTATCAGAGGTTACCGATACTGATAAGAAGTTGTTTGAGAAAGTTTTTGATCTTATTGATAAGGTTAATGAATTGGTAATTGATCAAGTTTATATGATTACTTTGGTGGTGAAAGTATTGGTAAATGATTTGATTAATGTGTTAAGCAAATTTGGTAAAGAGGTTATTAGATCTGATTATAGAAGTTGAGATATTTTCAAATCTGAGGTAAGTTGAAATAAGTTTGATTTTGAGTTTAAGTTGAATTGGTCTTAATACTAATTCACCCTCCCTATCAGTATTAACCGAAACCTCATAGGATTAACAATACACACACACACACACACACATATGTATGTATGTATATATATGTATATGTATATGTATATGTATATCTATGTCTATGTATATATACATATATATGTATATATTTATATATATGTATATATACATATATTTATGTATACATACATATATATGTATAAATACATATTTATGAATATATACAGGGAGAGAGACAAAGATAGCATGTCAACTATATAATAATATATATACACTAATCTCCTACTTTGAGTCTATGAGATTCCTTATTATTCTTCAAGTAGTGATTAATTGGAACATACCCATTGAGCATAAACCTTTGATGTTAACACTAAAAAAGACCTTAAAAATATATTGACAGGGTTTTTTAAAAGTTCTATCGATAGTTGTGATATTTCTTGGAAGCCATTAAGGTGGCCCAACATATAAACCACAAAAGATAACACCAAGATGTGTATGTGGAAAACCTAGTAAAGGGAAAAACCATGGTGGGAAGCCTATGCAAAGTCAGATAATACTTTTGCAGTAAGTATGTGATTACAAAAGAGGGGCTTGCACATGCAGGAAGGCTAGTAGCCTAGAGCGCATTGCTCATCACAAAAGGAGCCTCACTGACTACAAAATTAATCTAGACTACAATTTGGAAAGAAGACTGAACTGCAAGAATAACATCTCCTATGGCTAAACACAGTTCCGATTAAGCTCAGTACTGGAGGTCTTAAACCTCTTTCACCAACCCAATTCAATCACCTATGATTGACCAAACCTCTGCATATTATTAAAACCTTATTCACACACAAATAATCCTATATCCTCAAAACCCACAATCTACAAAGAGATCTTACATCATATTTATACCAACTCGGGACCTAAATAATTAGGTCGGCCACCTAAAAGATAATACAATAAATTATAACATAAGCCCACAATCCAATGATCAACCAATTCATCCTAAGACTGAAACAACATAATCCAATCAATAGATCCAACCGAAAACACATTGGGATCATCCACCAACACATTAAATAAATCGGTCCAAACCTTGCTGAATAAGATAGCATTAGGTCCGGTTTGAAATGCAACACCATTGATCAATAGGAACATGAACAAGATAACCAAAAGCATCCTGAAAGCCATCTAGAAGCCGCACCAACACCACTTATCACATGCATCAAAAGATATTCAACAAATTTGTACTGATAAAACCCTTACTGGTGACCAAAAGGCTTCCTAGAACAAATGATAGCTCTTGAGTTATCAAATCCCAAACCAACTGATCATGATACACATTTTAATAGAATGAATGAAATATCCAAACCAATTCCAAAAATCGAAGCATACCAGAGCATATCGGATCAATATCATTATCCAACCGCTCTACCGGAACCTACCGAAAACCGGTAAACAACCAAAACAGTCGATGTTGCCATCAATGATAAAATGTTAATGCAACACATAATCAATTCTTCCAATTTGCCAAGAATCTCCCCCTTTGGAATTGATGGCAACACTAGATGTGAAAAATATCCAAGTGCCAAGAAATGCCAAACAAGTCTCCCCCAAAGGAAGACAACCAACAATCTCCCATAAGATGATATTACAACAAAGTTAAAAAAATCTCCCTGTGAATGATATCCCTATTAAGCTCTGATTTCACTTTGATTGATATTCTATTAAGCTCTGTTTTTCACATATATCTCTCCCCCTTTGACATTAATGCCAAAAAAATCTGACATAAACATCAAAGAAAAAATCATAAATCCACTGAACCACATAGTTGACTACTCCCCCTGAGTAGTAGCACCAAAACATCAATCCAGAATGAATAGTATCTTTGTAAATGCATACCAGACAGACGCTAATCAACATCACTCAGGTCTCTACCGAAGGGGTAGAAACCCCCAATCTATCTCTGAAGTACTCAAATGATTCCTCAGGCAAAGGTTTAGTGAAGATATCTGCAGTCTGCTCTTTAGTGTTCACATAAATCAATATAACTTCATTTGCTTTCATCTTCTCCTTCAAAAAGTTGTACTTGATAGATATGTTCTTTTTCTTAGAATGAAATATCGGATTCTTTGTGTATACACCTAAAAATGGTCTGAAGATAGTTAATTAAATATGCAGATATTTGATTAATTCCCCTTCCTAATTAATTGAATTCACAAGGAATTTAATTAATTTCTCTATTCATCTACTAGTAAATAAATCTAAATGATTTATTTATATAGTTCATCTCACATCCCCCTTTGATTAATTAATTCTCAATTAATTAATGTCTCCCCATACTAATCAATTCTTCTAATCCCTAATTAAGATTAACAAACTCAAGTTTGTTGAGATTAATTACTATTTTTCTATTATTTGAATTTATAAATTCAAATGAGCACATGGCTCCTAACTTTAACCACCCAACCTAACCTTCCCCTAACCTAACCTATTCAATCTAATCTTGGGTCTAACTAACCCTATCCTATCTTGCACATTCTAACCTCCTTATCCTAACCTCTCATGGTGTGGACATTCTCTCCTTGAGACACATGGCACTTTTGCCACATGTCTCCTCCCTTGGACACTTGCCCTCTCATGAGCAAGGCTCGTTGACACTTGTCACCACAGAGATGACAAGTGTCCCTTCCTCCAACCTCTTCTCCAACTTCCTCAATCTTGGCCCTTGATATCTTTAGATCAAATTTGGACTGTCGATTCCTGCCACCTCAGCTTTGGCCTTGGAAATCCTATAAATACCCCTCATTTTGGAGCAATATGGATCCCATCTCATTTCATCTTATGCATTGTTACTATAGGCACATCCCATCTCATATCAATTTAGGCATCATTACTATAGGCAATTTGCATTTCGATTATCTAGTAATTAGATTTGGAATTGATCATAGCATGTTAATCTAGTTTCTTACATCATACATTTCATATCATCTCCATAGTCAATCATGATCAAATAGCTACTCAACTCTTGAGTTGCCACTTTGGAGGTCATTACTCCATTGAGAGCCCATCAATCCAACACCTTCAAGGTCCTCAAGAATAGAGGAAAATGAGACATTTCAAGGAAGGCTTATGGTTTGCGTCTTTGATTTAGTTTTTCAATTAAGCTTTTCAATTATATTATATTGTCTCATTATATGTGTATGCCTCTTATACTAACCATATGAGACATTTCAAGGAAGGCTTATGGTTTGCGTCTTTGATTTAGTTTTTCAATTAAGCTTTTCAATTATATTATATTGTCTCATTATATGTGTATGCCTCTTATACTAACCATATTTTTAGCATCACATTTACAATTCTCTCCAATGAAATGGTGACAATTGTCAACAAGAGGCTGCTTGAGAGGAGATGAAAGAAGAATTAAATGCTTAAGAAGACATGAAGGTTACCTTAGGGGGTAAGGGTTAAGGTGAGGTTAGGGTTATCCATTGGATAAAGCTTTTCCCCAAGGGGTAAACTCTTATGCAAGGGTTAAGGAGATAACAAAGGGTAAAGCCATGAGTTCTTGACGAGACCCTTGGGTTAGATGAAGGTTGAGTTAGGCAAAAAGTCTCTAACCATGCCAAAAGGGTGAGTTAACCATTAATGGTTTGGAAGACTTTGGGGACAAATTTGTAAGAGTCCTTCCAAATTTGGGGGAACTCAACAAGTTAGCTTGTTGAAGACATAAAGGCTTTATTGCTTTCGGAAGACTTTCCTCCAAATTTGAGAAGTGACATCCTCAAATTTAGGGAAAAGGAATGATTGAAGGGTTTAGGCTAATTGATAAGGATTAGATAGGTTCTAGAAGAATCTAGAAAGAGGGTTAGGAGACAAGTGGGAGATGTAGGATTTTGCAATTGGGTGGGGAAAATAGAATTTAATTAAAATAAAATTTATTTCAATTGTGGTTGCAACTTGCATTTGTAGGATTTTTGCAAGCAGGGGGATTTAATTAAATGGGCTAGAAGGGGGTTTTAATTAAATGGCTTAGATAGAAGAAGGGTATATTAATTAAATCTTAATTTAATTAATAGGCGATTAGAAGAATAGGGAGATTTAAAGATTTAATTAATTGAAATAATTAAGAATAACTAAATGAATAAAATTCACTTAATTCATTATGCAACATTTAGGTGTCTACATTGTGCCCCTCTTTGAGTTGATATGTGATCACATGTTGATTCAAAGAAAATTTGCCGGATATGCTGTCAAAATTTGATCGATATGATGCTGTGGATATGAAAAATTGATTTGATATGAAAAGTCAATATGATGCCCTAGATTTGATGAACAATATTGATGATGCCCCATATATGAAGAATTGATTTGATATTAAACTGATATGAAATTGATGTCAAGATTTGATATGATAATGCCCCCTCGGGAGATCATTCATGCACAAAAGGAATGAATGATCTCTTGAAAGAAGAGGAATGTTGTTTGAAAGATAGAAGAGTGGATAGTGATGACATGCATGGGTTTGATAAGATTGATTAGATTGATTGGATTGAGATCAAGTCTGGTTTTAGGTATGACAACTCCTGTATAAGACATGGATGATTGAGCATCTGGTTTCAGGAATGATACCGCCTGTATAAGACATGGATGATCTAGCATCTAGTTTCAGGAATGATACCACCTGTATAAGACATGGATGATCGAGCATCTCATTTTAGGAACGATATATCTTGTATAAGAGATGATCAAAACACCTAGTTTCAAGAACGATATATCCTATATAAGAGCTGATCAAAACATCTGGTTTTAGGAACGATATATCCTGTGTAAGAACTGATCAAAACATCTGGTTTTAGTAAAGATACATCCTATATAAGACATGATAGAAGATAGTTTGGAAGAATGATAGAAGATAGTTTGGAAGAATGATGAAGATAGTTTGGAAGAATGATGAAGATATGAAAGTGAAGAAAGATTCCATGATGATGCGATAGATATGCATATGATGGATGCAATGATGAATGATATGCATTATGTTTCGATATGAGATTATATGAGGATGATGTGATGCTTAGATAAATGCTCTTGATTTTGATTATGACGCGAATGTATGATTCATGATGAGATGAACGAAAATGTGATGATGCATTGCTTTGATTTATGAGATGTGAGATGTATCTTGAAAATGAGGTGTATGATAATGATAATGATGTGCAACTAAATGCAAGATTAAAATGATATGCAACTAATGCAAGATCAAGATAATAATGATTTGTATCTAAATGCAAGATTAAGATGATAATGATGTGCAGCTAAATGCAAGATTAAGATGATAATGATGTGCAACTAATACAAAGCTTAATATGCATTCTAGTTCTCAATGTTGCCATCTATTGTCATCCAAGTGCCCGTGCTTCCTTTGTTTTCATCATCGAGCCTTGATTTGTTGAAAGTTGATACAAGCATCATGGTATAATTGAACCATAATAACTCGAGTATAACTTACATGGATTTTGATATTGCAAGATGACACAAGCATCAAGGTATAATTGAACCAAGATGACTTGAGTGTTGCTTGTGTAAACAGATAAGAGTTAACCTTTGTCCCATACAAATCCGAAATGTCCTCAGTGATATGCCACCTAATTGCTTCATAGGACAAATTTTCATGATAAAAGACCACTCACAGATAGCAGACAAATAAAACATCACATTCCTTCCTTGCTTCTCTAGTCGTAAGACATCCTGGAGGTACTCAGGAGATATGATAAGAAAAAGTTAACAACCATAAGTAAGCATGCATGCTATTTGGAATGTATTCTTGTCAAATAAAACATCTTGCAAATAGATATTTGTTTAGTTGAAATTAGTTCAAGTCTATGATGTCTAGCCTTCTTGCATTGTCATTTGTCATTTGTTGGTTGTTCTGATCCTTGTTGTCTTGCTATGTATTTGGTCTGATGTTGAAAATATTGAAGGCAAAATGCCCCCAGCGAGGTCAGGATTTTGCCCCTTGCTACTGATACTACTTGGATATGGATATGTACATTGATCACCAAGCCAGGGTGGGATATGATTTGGATAACTGATTTAGATAAACCAAGGACAGTGACTACGCTAAGTATGTCTAGGATTGATAAGCATTTGCGAATTTCTGGTGATGTCTCACATGGGTGGATATGATATGTACAATATGACTTGTGAAACATGTATTACCATCAATTGATAAAGATAAGGCTAACTAGAAAAAAATCTAGTAGTCATACTGATCTATGTCATTGTTTTGATTTGTTTGATGATTGATAAGAATGGCTGGTTTCAAAGAGTGAGTACCCTGTATAAGACCGATCTGTCTAGTTTCGAGTGTACCTATCCTTGTATAAGACATGTTGATGTTGATGTTGATGTTGATAGATGGATTGATTTTCAAGACTCGATGATTGATAGGAATGTCTCATTTCCAAGAGTGAGTACCCCGTATAAGACCAATTTGTCTGGTTTCGAATGTACCTATCCTTGTATAAGACATGTTTGATGTTGATGTTGATTTTGAGTAATGAATTGATTAACAACACATGTGATTAGTTTGATTGTAGAATTTTGAGAGTTTTCCTATTGTTGATTTGATTTGATGGATGGTTCATGCTTTCATGTTTTGATTTTCAATTTTTTATTTTGTCAATTTTTAGTTTTTGGATATTTTGATTTTTTTGATTTTTTTGATTACAAGAAAGATGTATTTAGTTGCCCGAATGTATAGCAAGACAAGGAATATTATGAATGGATGACTGAACCGTTGAGGTGGAAATTGATTTATTTTGTCCATAGTTTTGATCAAGATCAAGGATGGAAAAGGGGATATGGATAGAGATACGATATGGATAGGAGAAACAAGATGATAGATAGTGATAGATGATGGAAGAAATGAATAGATAGGATAAGGGATATGGATTAGAGGATGTGGATGAGGTGAATCAAGATTGTAGATAGAATTGGATGATAGAAGCAATGAATAGATAGGATAAGGGATATGGATGAGGTGAAGAAAGATTGTAGATAACACTAGATGATAGAAGATATGAATAGATAGGATAGCGAAGCAAGATTGTAGAAAGAACTGGATGATAGAAGCAATGAATAGATAGGATAGGGATATGAATTAGAGGATATGGATGGGGTGAAGCAAGATTGTAGATAGCACTGGATGATAGAAGCAATGAATAGATAGGATAAGGGATATGAATGAGGTGAAGCAAGATCGTAGATAGCATTGGATGATAGAAGATATGAATAGATAGGATAGCAAAGCAAGATTGTAGAAAGAGCTAGATGATAGAAGCAATGAATAGATAGGATAGGGATATGGATTAGAGGATATGGATGAGGTGAAGCAAGATCGTAGATAACATTGGATGATAGAAGATATGAGTAGATAGGATAGCGAAGCAAGATTGTAGAAAGAACTGGATGATAGAAGCAATGAATAGATAGGATAGCGAAGCAAGATTGTAGAAAGAACTGGATGATAGAAGCAATGAATAGATAGGATAAGGGATATGGATTAGAGGATATGGATGAGGTGAAGCAAGATCATAGATAGCACTGGATGATAGAAGATATGAGTAGATAGGATAGCGAAGCAAGATTGTAGAAAGAACTGGATGATAGAAGCAATGAATAGATAGGATAGCGAAGCAAGATTGTAGAAAGAACTGGATGATAGAAGCAATGAATAGATAGGATAAGGGATATGGATTAGAGGATATGGATGAGGTAAAACAAGATTATAGATAATGATGAAGTTAGATAGGGTAATGGATATTGGAGGAAGGATAATGAGAGATATGGCAGGAAGAATAGAGTTGATGAAATTTGCCCCCAAGCATAGAGGTTTCCATTTGCAAAAAAGGCAATTTGTAAGATTGTCATAGCATTTAGCACCATCTGAATAAGTGTTCTTGAAGTTTTCAAAGATCGAGACCCAAACCACACTTGGAACCTCCAGAAAATTCAACTGAACATTTCTAGCAATTGGAAAGTATACTCAAAAGGGAAGAAGAATCCCAAAATGGATCAAGGTACTTAGTCTTTGATTACCCATGTGTGTGCACGTGGGTTCATTCTAGCTCATATGATCATTGTAATCTTCAGAATCTAGCATGGCTAGCTACATGAGTTACCCTGACTTCAAAAGCATCCTAGATAGAGCCTCATTGCTAGTGAGCATCCATAGCCCCGACGAGTTTATCATTGTAATATCACAAATATTGCTCCATTGCCAGCCAGGCATCCATAGCCTTGATGGATTTATTTGCATGTTCCCATAGCCAAGCATTTTGATATTGTATTTCATTGCATTTTTTTCTTTTTCTTTTCTTGCTCATGCTTTTGATCTTTTGATATTTCTTTTTTCTCTTTATTTTTCTTGCATTGGCTTGTAAGTGATGAAACTTACATGGGTCTGATAATTACAGTGGCACTGAAGCAAGATTTTAGATTTTTCACTAGCCATGTCTTCAACTAAGAAATAACAATTGTTTAGAGAAATCAATTAAGCATATGAGATATAGTAATCAAAAGATGTCAGTACCAAAATACGATAAGTGGTTCTTTTCTGGATTGAGTGTGTATCCCAACCAAAAGAAAATGTTAAAGAGGAACAACCTTGGATTCTGAAGCATTTCATGAATAGATATCTAGGAAAAGGACTGAACATTAGATTTGAGCATGGGAAAGTATGTGATAAAATGACACAAACACCTATCTCACACACGAAGGATTTATGCAAAGGATTGAATGAAAGGGATGGAAGGATAGAAAAGAGGTGTTGGATAAACGATAGAATGAAAGGATAGATGGAAATGTATTCAAGATGAGTGTTAGGTACAGAACTCAAGAAGTGATGAAGAGATGGAGGAAAGTCAAATTTGGGGACATAAGAACCCAAAATAGATAGAGAAAATGATGGAAGAATAGATTTGGGAAGATATTTAGATAGAGGGTTGAAAGAAGTTCGAAGATGTGTTCCTTTGTTGATCTTTCTTATGGATCATTTGAGGTGATGGATTGGTGGATGGATGGAGGTAAAGAACCAAGATGGATGGAAGGGATGGAGAGTTTGATTGTGGAATGAAAGGACCTAAGATAGATTTGGAGGATGAAGAGATTGACTTTGGAATGAAAGGACCTAAGATAGATTTGGAGGATGAAAAGATTGACTTTGGAATGAAAGGACCTATGATAGATTTGGAGGATGAAGAGATTCCTTGATCTTGATCTTGACTTGGAGTAGGATCATTTGAGTTTGTGCTTTCCTCTTGATTTGAATTAGATTAGTGGAGGAGATGGAAGGGATATCATGCTCTTTCTTAGGAGGTGGATGTTGAATGAGACTCTTCTCTTGAGATGAAAGGGGATCATCATGGATAGAATACCAGAAGATTAGGGGATCATCATAAGATTCTTGATAGGTGGGATCTTGATAAAAAATGGGATTAGATTGGAGGGCCATGATATCTTGATCTTGATTTATCCTAGGAGTCATTTCCTTTGACTGATTTTCCTTTTTCTTGGTTTTATAATGAATGGTCATATGAATGATCAAAGTTGATGTTTTTGATAGGTTGACGTAGAGAAATTTACTCCTTTTGATAAGGGCCCTAGGACTAGGTTGTCTCTTCTTTAACTTAGTTTTGTGATGAAGACTTGTTCTTCTCAAAATATGGGGAGTGGTCATACACGAATGATCAATGGTTTCCTTCGATGTTTGGATTGAGATGCTTCATTTGAAAAACTCAAGCTCACTTTATCAAGCAGAGGTTTAGATTCACCCCTATGATAAAGTGTGTCAAATGATATGGATAAGAGTCTCCCGGTATAGAAACTTGATTTGAAAACTTAAGGTTTAAACTCAGTATGTTGTTTGGTTGATAGAATCCGTTTAGATGGCAGACCTTTTGATCAATGTGATGGTACTACCTGATTTTGGTTGGATGAAGTCTTACCTCTAGCTAGTTTAAGATCAACAAATTTGTTTTTTAGGATGCTTTCTTGATTTGGAATTGTTTTCTATGATAATTGGATTCGGATTCTGACTGTTGAGTTTGATAGAAGACCTAAAAGGGTACTCAAGATTGTTTATGAAAATTTCCTTAAAGACATAATTTTCTCTCTATTTTTCTTGGTTTTTACCATGCGCTAAAACAGAGACTGGATGTGCTAAAGATTGATCCAAATGCACCACATAAGGCTCTCTATGTGCTAAGCTACCTCTCCTATGCACTGACTCAGATTTTTTGAAAATGACCGCTTTGGATGGGTTATGCGCTAATATGTCTCGATTACGCACTTTTTTTTGGAGTGAAATCGCTATGATATGTCTCGAATGCGCTACATTGATGTCTAAATGTGCCAGATTGATGCTGACAAGTGCTACCTAAAATTTCACTAGTATGATACTAGTTATGCACTATTTTGACTGATGAAAGTGCTAAGAGGTGGCTCGTATGCGCTAGAGAATGTTCCAGATGCACTAGGAAGTTGTTCCTATGCACAAATTGCCATGATTGGTCTGTTTTTGCTGTTTTTGAATTTTAACACTTGTGATTTTGATGCATGATTTTGTTTTGGATACTCAAGCTTACTAAGTCGAATAGATAAATTCTTGATCACTTGGTTTGATATTCCCCTAATCTTGTTGGATGAAAGTCTTTCCTAAAGATAGTTGAAATGTTGATAACCATCTCAAAAGATGCTTTGCTGGATTTGGAAATCTTCTCCACTTTATGATTTTTCCTTGTTTTAACTGACTTTTGAGTTTGATTGTTGGATACTTTGCAAGATATATTAACATTTGTGACAAGAATACATAGCACACATGAAGACAATGGTCATCCTAATGCTAAACATTGAGTGTATGGTATTTTGAGGATTTGTTCAAATCCCCGATGTTATCAGTGGTTTGATTTACAATAAAAGACACATCAGATAGACTCTTTATTCAAAGGTCATTGACAATATCATAGCTCACTAGTCTTGATACTCTGTCAACTCAAACAGCTTTGTCACCCCCTAGGGGGCGCCCATTTTTTTTCCTTTTGCCAGAAGTTAACTCAAAGTGAATTGCTTCACAATTGAGTAGCTATCTTGGGAGATATATGGTGAGTAATCTTGGGGGCAGATTATTCCCCACCCTTGCACTATGATATTGCCAATGTTTGGTGACTGACTCAGCTCAAAGTTTCTAATGCTAAGGTTCGTAATCAAGCTTCCCATTTGGCTGTCAGTGATAAACTCCCTCAAGAGGCTTCCCAACCTTTAGAACAAAGGCTTTAAATATTGTAAAGATACTGGGGGAAGACTAATCGCTGCACGAAACCATTGAAAGGGACTTTCGTCACCCTCCACTTTTGATTATAGTGGGTTGGAACACTTGGCATCAAAGTCGTTCCCCACTTAGGTTGTTCCCCTCACACCAGCCATAAATGACTTTAAGATTTTTTAGCTCCTCAAAAGGGCAGGCCTGCTAAAGGATTTATTGCTTGAAATACTGAAAGTGTAAGAGTGGTTTGGCCTTTTGATCACCCAGTTAAGGGGAGAGCATATACCTTCCACTTTCGAGACAAGGCAAACAAAGTTCTTTTTAGCCTTCAAGACAATGATTTGCTAACTTCTACTTGGAGGTGTTGCTCCAAAAAAATCACGGTGTTCCTTTTAACCCTTCATAGCAAAGTGTGTATTTTTGAAAACCTTTGAAAAATAAGCCTGGTCAACAAAGTAAATTGTGATTTTGGTCAACAAAATTAAAGTCGATAGGGGAAATTTTTCCCTCTTTACTTTGCATAAAATGAAGATGAGGTTCTTTTTCCTTTTTCAATGAATTGAGATTGATCCTTTTAGGCACCAAAGGAAGGTGAAGCTTGTTTTAACCTTGCTAAAACTAAGTTTGTTTGGTTCTTTTTATAGCTTCCAAAATGAAGTGTTTTTCCTCTAATCTTGCAAGAAAGCAAATATGAAGTTGTTGTTCTTTTTACCTTGCAATAAAGAAAGATGAATTTTCTTTTAAGCACCAAAAAAAAATTCGAGGTTCATTTTATTCACTCCAAAATAAAAGGTGAGGTTTATTTTAACTTGTACAAGAAGGGAGAGTAGATTCTTTTGAAGTAGCTTTTGTTGAAAGAAAGTGAAAAAAAGAAACTTAAAGCCTCTAAACTAACTCCTTTCCCTGCACAAAAAAAGAGTTTATAACCTGCACACAGTCAGTGATAAAATGTTAGTGTGGGCTTACACAAGCCTAAATTCTGATTTTGGTTACAAATTTTACAATCCTGATGCTGAAATGCCCTGAAATTTGACTGTTTGAAATTTGGAGGATCTTCCAAAAACTAGATTTTGCATTATAACTCCTAGAGGTCCGAAACCCCTCTCAAACATCCTAACAATATATATGGAATATAACTTAAAGTATAAGTGAAAAGAGAAGAGGAAATGTCACTTATACTTAAATGTTATATTCCATATATATTCTGCCTCCCACAAGCCTAATTTTTTACTCTGCTACAAACTTTTGCCTTTGGAAACTCTATGTGCTAAACTATAGAGCAGATGCGCTAAGAAATGATGTCTATGTGCTAGAAAATCAATTGGGTGGGCTACTCTGAGGCCTGGATGCGCTAAAACAGTACTCCTATGCGTTGAAATAATAGAGAGGGATATGCACTAAAAGGAAGATTAGATGTGCTAAAAGATGGTTTCTATGTGCTAATATGTGCCATGGATGCGCTAAAGTGTAGCACAGATGCGCTACAAAAAGTTTTGGATGCACTATTCTGGTATTTTGGTGTGATTGTTGTCTTTTAACTCATGAAAAATGATGTTATTTTTGGGGACATGCCCCACGGTGGGTGCCAGAAATGTATGCTTGGAATGTGGTATCAACCTGTAAGAGGAGAAAATAATTCAAACACACACATGAAACATTGCATTAGAGGTTAGAAATCAATCAAAACAAGTTAAATGAACCTAAACTCTTAAATTCGTTCCATGTTCCTCTATCTCCAAGGATCTTCAAGATTCAAGGTGGCTCTTAGCTTGGAAGAGCACTTGATTTTATAAGATGACACCCTAAAGAACGAGCTTTAAATGATTCTAAGATATAAATGGAATGCAACCAAGATCCTAGTGATGATTTAGATACGAAAGTAGATGATGATAGGATGCAAGGTGTTGATATGAAGCTTAAACTAGTATGAAAATGATACTAAGATGAAGCTAACATGATATGATATTAACATGATATATCTAAGATTATAATGCTATCAAAATGATATAAAATGCTATTCTATCAAAGAGATATAATAAGCTTAATGTTATGAGACTACAAGTTTGATGCACAAAGACTTGATTGTTTTGAAGAAGGAATGGGCTCTATTTATAGGAAAAATAGGGCAATGAATGGTCAAGATTGAATTATCTTATCAAGGGCCAGGATTGAAAGTTAATCAATCCATGTTTACAATTCTCACCAATGAAATGGTGACAATTGTCAACAAGAGACTGCTTGAGAGGAGATGAAAGAAGCATTAAATGCTTGAGAAGACATGAAGGTTACCTTAGGGGTTAAGGGTTAAGGTGAGGTTAGGGTTATCCATTGGATAAAGCTTTTACCCAAGGGGTAAATTCTTGTGCAAGGGTTAAGGAGATAACCAAGGGTAAAGCCATGAGTGCTTGATGAGACCCTTGGGTTAGATGAAGGTTGAGTTAGGCAAAATGTCTCTAACCATGCCAAAAGGGTGAGTTAACCATTAATGGTTTGGAAGACTTTGGGGACAAATTTGTAAGAGTCCTTCCAAATTTGGGGGAACTCAACAAGTTAGCTTGTTGAAGACATAAAGGCATAATTGCTTTTGGAAGACTTTCCTCCAATTTTGAGAAGTGACATCCTCAAATTTAGGGAAAAGGAATGATTGAAGGGTTTAGGCTAATTGATTAGGATTAGATAGGTTCTAGAAGAATCTAGAAAGTGGGTTAGGAGACAATTGGGAGATGTAGGATTTTGCAAGTGGGTGGGGAAAATAGAATTTAATTAAAATAAAATTTATTTCAATTGTGGTTGCAACTTGCATTTGTAGGATTTTTGCAAGTGGGGGGATTTAATTAATTGTAAATTTAATGAAATGGGCTTAAAGGGGGATTTTAATTAAATGTAAATTTAATTAAATGGGATAGAAGGGGGATTTAATTAAATGGCTTAGATAGAAGAAGGGTATATTAATTAAATCTTAATTTAATTAATAGGCAATTAGAAGAATAGGGATATTAATTAAATCTTAATTTAATTAATTGAAAGAATAAAATTCACTTAATTCATTGTGCAACTTTTAGGTGTCTACATAAATATCTTAAAAAATAGTAGTTACTGTTGTGAATGCCTTTGCAAAGCTTTCTAGGTAAAAGCTCTTTCCTTATATGCTTTCTAGTTAAAAGCATATGAGTTATTTATTTATTCATTGAAAATGATTAGAAGGTAGCTACCACCTTGTAAAATAAGCAGAGAATCGGTCAGTGAATAGTTTGTTAGATTGTTTCAACTGTGGTTACATTTGTCAACTCCATGGGCATGAGAATATAGAGTTAAGTGACAAATTTGTCAACCAACAATATGTATATGAGTTTCTATATGGTATGTGTTTGGTCATCTTATTAAAATGCATGGGTAATCTATTGAATTGCATTCACCTAGTCTACAAGAACAAAAAATAGATATAAAAATCACTCCAAATTAAAACCAAGGAAGTACTGGCACAAAAAATATGATCAATACCTCTTATAATATTGACCAAGGAGAGGTATGATATGTTTATAAATTTTTTTTATTTCATAAATTAGTACAAGAAGGGGAAGAAACAACATCAAAACATGCACAGGATAGTACCTACAATTGAAAAAGGGGAAAAAAAGGCACACTTGGATGAAGGTAGATAATGTTGTGCTTACAAATAATAAAGAGGACACAATTAGCCACCAAAAAACTTTGAGTAGTGTGAGTCCAAATAAGGGTACAACATGACACATAAGATCCCCAAAATTTACATATAATATGTGGCAGTTTATTGCATTTACAAAAGATGTGTATTCAATAGATGCTTAAAATTCCTAAAAAATTATAGCATGATAAATATAAATATAGGTATTTAACTAAAATAAAATCATCTGATGCAATATAACTTTTATAGGTACCCAAATATATAATTAATCAATAAGAATGTGAAATAATGGCAAAATAAATAAAATATACCTAGGGTAGATTCTAAAAAGCACACATGGATAGTTATGAAGAGATGTAAAATACATTTTCAATATTGAAAGAATCATGTGAAAATTAGAGCTCTAGAAAAAAATCCATAAGCTTGGGAGATAAAAATGAAGAGATAAGGTTAAAAAGTGATAAGATATTCTAGCATGAAAACCTAGTAAAAATACCTCCGCCACTAGAAAGTGCTTAGAACTATCTTTTTGAGGATATCTTACTTTTGGAAATATGGTTTATATAGCTAGGTTAAAGAAAAAGTAAAAAAGAGCCTCTTTATGGCTCGTGAATTGGGGATATGGATAGCTATGAAGAGCTCTAAATTACCTTTTGAACATTGTAAGGATCATGAAGGGTAGAGATATAGACAAAAGGTTATGATCTTAAAGAAAAAAATAAAGAGATAACTCTAAAAAATAAAACATACAAGTATGAAAACCTAATAAAATTCACCCTTAGAAAGTGTTCAAAACTAGCCTTTTGACAATATCTAATTTTTGAAAATTTGGTTTGTATGCCCAAGTTGGAAAAGAAAGATAAAAGAGAGCCACTTTAGGGTTGGGCACCCTTTGGTGGTGTCTAAGTAGTAACGTGGTGGTTTGTTTGTGGAATTTATCATATGGGTGGTATCCTAGTTGTCGTTAGGTGGTAGCAAAGCATAGGGGAGGTGACATGATATGCTAGTGGTTGTACATGTGGTAGGTAGTGAAATGGTAGTTAGAAAAATGATGGGAGTCATTGAGGTAGTGACAACTATAAAAAATGATATACCATCATCCAAAAATTAATGGTTCTTAAAAATAAAAGACTACCTATGGTTGTTAATGTTAGCCCTAAGAGGGGTTCTTATAGGAATCATATGGTATGTGATACAATGGTACAACTGCAACTATAAATTAAAAAATAATTGGTTTAGTGAAGGTATGATGATTCAAAAATGACAATATTTATGTATGTGCATGAATATTCATATAAATTTGCATGAAAATTTTTACCTCAAGTTTTGTGCCCTTATAAAAATGATTCAAAATTTTCTAACTTTGATTTAAATGATTGTTTGACAATTAAGTTTTTGGGTGTTTTGCATTCAATTATGAGGTCTACTTTTCTCCAAGATGCACCATTTGAAAGTTCAATTTTGAAACTCTCAAAAATAGAATAGAGAATTACAAATTTAGAGATTTTCAATACCATGTTGGAGTTAATTTTTCAACCCTACAACTCCTAGTAATCACCTATAATCAAAGTCCTATAAGAAAAATATTTTTTCTCTAATATATTGAGAGTTCTATTGTTGTAAAAATGATGAATATTGATATAATGATCTAATCAATTACATTTGATAAAGTGAAAATAACCTTACATAAAACCCTAAGTGACAATTAACTTAGATCATCATGTATGTCCTAATCTTATGGATTGATGCAAAAAAGTACATAACCAAAGTAAGCTTAAGTATTCTAGTGTAATAGGGTACCTACTAATTAATTTGGTAGTTACCTTTATACCACAAGCCTACCAACCACCATCCATGGCATGTAGTTCATATACCACCAAATCCATCTATTAAAACCAATTATCATTCTTCCTATGATAAAAAAAAAGTAGTGCATGAGAAATATTTTTGAAGAATAACAATTATTAGTAGCAATATACCCAAGGTTTCCTATTCAAATCAATGAGCTTAAAATGGTTGGACATCATGAGATTAACTATAACTATTTGGGCTTCACTAATTACTAGACCATTGTTGTAACTTTCATTAATTGAATTCATTAACTCCAATAATTAAACATACCAATTGTAGCATGTTTGGAGAATCCATCCTACACCACACATTTTACCTACTAAATAATGGAAATCCTTTATATAATTAGAGCACACTCCTCTATCATGGAAATGCAATTGCCACTCAAAATAATCATACAAGGAATTATGGGTACTAGAAAATCACTCGATAAATAACACCAAATTAGCTCTCTTAATAATTGTACCACATGAAAGATCATCGTAATTATTGCTTCCACCAACAAGACTCACAAAATTTAACATATGCGCATCAACTATACGGATTGCCCTTCACAAATTGCAATAAAAGAGATAAATTCTTGATAGAGGAAAATGCTAGCAGTTTACCAAGAGAGCATGCATTTCATTGGATATGTTCTAATTTATGGGATTATCTTCATTAAGCCAATATCATTGGAGCATATTGATTGTAGACTACAAAAGTCATTTCCAGATCATAATACAACTTTTTTTAGTGTATGTTCAATAATTACATCTTCAATTATTTAGGTTAACTACCATTAATATATTCCTATGTATGCAAGAGAATAATATGGAGTAACACTTTGGTGAACCTTCAAGATATTAGTGATGATTTTCTGTCAAAATAGAGAATAACCAACTCAAATTTCTTTCTGTACACCACTTTCAAATATAAGGAAAAGAAAGCCAGCTTTATGAGATGGGGAGTCACATTCTAATTCTTCCACCTTTAAAGAACAACTATTTTTTTCCTTAGGACATTTGCTTGCAATAACTTAATTGGTTTGAATGCATAATAAATGTGCATTGAAAAAATCATCAAGATGAATAATTTGATACAACAAAATTCTTGTGCATTGGCCAACAAGTTATGCTAATTTTAAATTATTGGGTAGTGATAGGTCTTTTAAATTGTGTGTTAGGTCAAGTTGAAGCAATTGTATGTAAAAATAGTAAAATAAATGCTAGAGATTTCCTTTTTTGTTGTAATAAATTTCAAATATTACATAGGCCCACATTAAGATCACACCCAACCAAAAACTATGTAAATTATCCCAATAAGTTGAGGGGAAGATGGACAGATTCCTCTTGAATGTCATGAGCCTTAACAATCCATTAATCACAAGGTGCGACAATTGAAAGAACAAAAATCAACATCAAGAATATTGAGTGCCAAGGATTCACATTCATAAGTATATTTAGAGTGTTTTCCATTGAAAATATCTGAATAAGACTTATATTCACAAATCAAATATATGTATGCATATAAGATACCCCATATGTTTCATCGAGAAAGCATTAAGATAATCATTGAAAATAATTATAAAGTGGATATAGCTAAAATTGTTTGTATTTTATATATCTTTTTATTTCTTCATGGTAGAAAATTGCCTTCTTATTTAAAGATTGTATTCTCACAATCATGCATGCATGTTTATTCTAATTTTTCCTTTTGTGAGACAAAAACATCATTATTACAAGAACGATATTGATGAATTGAAGAATATTCTTAAGAAGAATAGAATCGCATTGCCTTCTACAATGTCTATTTTAGTTTCTTCTTCCAAAGGAAAAAAAATGATAAGGGAAAAAGTCACACCTTTGGGACAAGTAAGGGACAAGCTCTTTGTTATACTTTAGGTCATGATTCAAGGAGATGGCTTCTAGATTTGGGAGCTTCTCATCATATGACTCTTTGAAGTCTATGTTGCCTTTATTTGAGCCTTGCAACACTAATTTTGATGTGCAATTAGAAAAATATGAGTGTAATTAGGAAGGGATTTATTGATATTGGGGATGACACCTTCAATGACGTGCTATGTGAACCTCACTTGACAAATAGTCTTCTTGCCATCTATCAAATCATTCATGATGTAGCAAGGAAGACTGTGGAGTTGACTCTTGAATCGGTTACCATTATAGACTTGGAGAGTAGAGATATCAATGCTATCGGGGTCATTAATCATGAATCTCAAGTGTACTCCATTTTAGACTTTGTTCCTATTGATAACTTTGATTCTTCTGATGATGATCACACTTCTAATGTGGATTTCGATTGGTTACTTGAACTTGGTTGCTGTCACATGTGATCTAATTATTGATCCTTGTATTTCATCTCCTCCTATGGATATAATTTCTAGAGTTGATCTTGATGATCCTTCTGTTGCTACAGTTTTGGTTTCTTGTGATTCAGTACAATAGGATATACTTTGTCTTCTAGATATAGTTCCTTGGGAAGATTACTTGCTAGATATTACTTGAGTTTATTTGTCAAGTCCTACATTGCAAATTTGGGAGACATCATTGATATTTTCTCTATAGTGGGGATGATCCTTGTTTAGTTCTTGTTAAGGAGCACCCTGACCCTCTTGATCATTCTCTACATAATCATTCCTTCTAGTTTGATGTGATTGTGGATACTTGTGTACAACATTTGGAGGAGATCTCTTTATCTATAAAGTAGACACTTGAATCTTTGGATCATGTTCTTCATTCTTCTTAACTAGATCCTAGATTGGTTTTTCAGTAGTATGGTGTAGAACACTTGGTTTGGAAATGGCAACTTTCAGCATCAACATGGAGACACTTGAGAAGATTTCAAAGACTTTGTACATATTGAGTTTTCCTCCTAGGATTGGGGAGACTTCATTCATACACCTCTAGTTCTATTTCTTCCTAAGGGGATGAACGTTGTTTGACAATCGTGGACCAGCTTCTACATCTATCTTGGAGCATCTACCATCGGTACACATTCTTAATACAGTACGTTGTGTGGAGTCTTAATATCCACTATTTAACAAATAGATAAGGGTTGATTTTCACAGATTTTAGTAATAATGTTTTTTCAATGTTATGGCATGTGGAGTCTTAATACAGTATGTTGTGTGCAGGGAAATAGGTAGTGTTGATTAGGGTTGATTTTCACAGATCTTAGCAATAATGCTTTTTCAATGCTATGGCACGTCTATTCACTTTTTATGTATCATTCAACAAATAAGATTTTAGTGATAATGTTTGTCTACATCATAGTGAGGTCACTCACTTTACCAACCCAACAATTTATAGGAGCTATTAAAAAACAATAGTGGTAATTTTGTAGAAATCATTTTGATTGTTCTATTTTGTGTTAGTTGATTAATTTATTAATTAATTTTGTTTTATAGTTATAATATCTATGATTGAAAATTATTACATTTTTATTGATTATTTTTATTTGATAAATATTTTTAAAAAATTGTAACACTATATTAAATTGGAGTTATCTTTTTTAATGTGTTTAATTTAAAGCTATGAGATTTCCACAATCCATTTTGCATTTCTAGTGTATTTTTTTCTGGATTCGATTGTGTGTATATTTTTCCATCAACGTTTCGAATCACACTCCGTGATTCATCATCAGGATGAAAAGAATTCCCAAGACATGAAAGATGTTGAGTTGCAGATTTGAGGCAAAATATAAAGAGGAGAGGGGTGGGGGAAGGCACGAGAAACAAGGAGAGAGGAAAGAGAAAAGGAAAAGACCACCTGAAGGATGAGAGACCTAAAACACTCCAAGGAATAAACCACCCACAAAAAAGAAAAAAGGAAAGCTCAGCACCATAATCAAAACCACTAAAAAGGAATATCCCATTTTCTCTTCTTCTTTTTTGTTTTTTAGTGGTTTTGATTATGGTGCTGAGCTTTCCTTTTTTCTTTTTTGTGGGTGGTTTATTCCTTGGAGTGTTTTAGGTCTCTCATCCTTCAGGTGGTCTTTTCCTTTTCTCTTTCCTCTCTCCTTGTTTCTCGTGCCTTCCCCCACCCCTCTCCTCTTTATATTTTGCCTCAAATCTGCAACTCAACATCTTTCATGTCTTGGGAATTCTTTTCATCCTGATGATGAATCACGGAGTGTGATTCGAAACGTTGATGGAAAAATATACACACAATCGAATCCAGAAAAAAATACACTAGAAATGTGTTTAATTTATTTTCTAAATATTGTTTTTATAAGAATTATTTTATAAATTTTTAATATTTAAAAAAATTATAACATATATTTATATTTCAAATATAGTGATTTTTTTAAATGTTGAATAATTATGTTTTACAATTTTAATTAACAATATTTGTTTTCTAGCATTTATAAAATATGAAGTGAAGAATGTACTTCCTCATTGTCACATGAACAACTCCTTATCTATTATACTCATTTTCACATTATTGAAATTTGGCTTGGTTCTCTCTCTCTCTCTCTCTCTCTCTCTCTCTCTCTCTCTCTCTCTCTCTCTCTCTCTCTCTCTCTCTCTCTCTCTCTCTCTCTCTCTCTCTCTCTCTCTCTCTCTCTCTCTCTCTCTATATATATATATATATAAATATAAATATATAAATATATAAGAACATAATTAATTTGGTAAACAAATTTTTCATTATTTAAGCAATTCTTTTATTTAATATTTACTTTAAAAAATTAGTAAATATTATATTTATTTTTCTAATATTTCATTTGTAAACATAAATATATATTTAAGAAAATTTTGATATTCTTATATTTAAATTTTAAAAAAGCTTATTACAAAATAAAATTAATAATTTACAAAAAATAATTATTTTTATTATTGACAAAAAAAAAAAAGAAAAAAAGATGTGTTTGTTTTCTTTTATTTTTATATGTTCCATTTTCCGATTGCTTCTTAACCCTGTGCGTATCGAGAGTCTGATTGATGCATGGCTTTGACATGGTGTTCCTTGTGGAGGACAATCAGAATCTCTTCCTCCTCCTTTGCTAACTCAAAGAGGATATGCCTCTTGTTTACCATTCATTCAATATTTTCTGTTCATACCATCAACTATCGTTTACGTAAACTGGGAGTGGGAGTTCCTGCAGAATCTCACAATGGGATTTTTTTATTTTTTATTTTCTTGGTACGCAGAAAGATTCAAATTCTTTTCCTCCAAATCAATAATCTCGAGCATATAAATGATTGGCATTGCTTCTATGCTTGTATTTTGTTTAGGAAATTTATATATCTCTGCCAACATTTTGGATGTCAAAGTTAGAAAGGATCTTACGAGTTGAACTTCGCAAGTCAACAATACAATCAAATTCCAATTTACATTAAACAAACAATATTTTCCCTGTAGCGAATCATCAATGTGGAGAAATATGTCTATCAGTTTTTAATTTTTTTGGGGGGTCAGTTACATAAAAATTATTAATTATCTTTTGTTGTAAAGTTATCATCAAAAGAAATATGACATCTATTTGAAATTTAAATTATTAATATTCATAATCAGAAAGAGTTTGAAATGTCTCTAAACAAAAGAATATATATGGAAATTATTAATAAAACTTAAAATAAAATTAATTTTGAAAGAAACCTATAATACAAGTTTTCTATCAAGTCATTCTTACCATATTGTATATCTCTATGATTTTGGCAACTTATGTTATCATTAACTAAGGCCTTCTCTTTTGATTAGGTCAACTATCACACGCGACCCTTGATTTGATCAAGGAGTTGGTTGGAATTAAGGATGATGTTGTATATTTAATGCTAACATAAGAATCCTTTGTTTCCCTCCTACTCAAACGATGGCATCTAAACATGCAAGTAATATGGAAGGAACATGTTTCCTTCTTGATTTTGTTGTTTGGATACTTTTAAATAAAGTACTCCAAAGATTATCCCCAAAATAATCTAGATATTGAATAAAATATTATCAATAATCTCTCCCCAATGTTGTCTATATTCGATCCTTTATCTCTCCACAAATTGTCCATATTTCATTGTATGACTGCCCTTGAAACAACTCAATATAAGAAAATTCCTTCCCTCACTAATTGAAACAAATAGATCCTCACATGTGGTGAGATGAACTCTAGACAAAGTGCTACAAGATAGGATGGAAAAATAATGGAAAGAGGAAATTAGGGTGAAAAATACTTGTTAAAAGAGATGATCAATAGTTGTTTTCTAAATACAAAAACACATTTAATTTGGCATTCATCCTCTCACTTCTCATGCTATAATGTTGTAGTAAATTTCATGTGACTGTCATCATATTTTCTACTTTGTTAGTTTCTTGTAAATCATTTTGAGCAAGATTCCCTCTAAAATACCTTCTCATGTATTAAAGGTTTGCACAATATAACTTTTATTAAAAAAATCAGTTTATAAGTACAATGACATTTATAAAGTTCAGACTTTATAAATTTGAGAAGTCATGGGTTTTAAACAAAAATAAAATTAGCATCAACCCACAAAAATGAATGATATTTTAAACTATAAAATCAAATCCTTTAAGAGAGAATATGGAGACACCAATTTTAAAATATTATGCAATCTAAAAGCTTCATGTTGGTCTCAACACTAAGTCTCCTCTTAAGCAACCAATCATGCAATAAATATTCAACACTACAAAAGATATCCCTAAGGAACTATTACACGATCACTAGATTAAAACATAACCAAATGGAAATTGCATCTATTGTCTTATAGTTTCGAAAGCATTCCCCAATATTGCACCAACTATTGTATCCACTCACTATTAAAAGCATGTATTGAGTTATATGTTAGCTTCTTTTCTCCACGATTTGGAATACGTGGATCAATTATTGCATGCTTGAGCAAGAAATTTTTTGTACCCCATTTTATTGCTTCTAAATTATACTAAAAAATGTGCAATACTTTAAACTTTGTTTCAATGGTTTCCTTCTATGGATTGTGTCATATGTGCATCATGTTGATGATTGTCACATTAACTAATCATGGCACTAGGCTACAACCTTCACTTTTTTGGTCGATCATCATGACATGTGCTACTGATGATATAACACTTAAAATTTACTTGTAGACATATTAATTCATTGCACCAACTAACCATTTGAAGATCAATAAAAAGTAGTTTTGAAAGTCTACATTCTACTAAGTTGATCTCATGAATTATAGGTGAATCTCAAGTATAGATAAATTGCATGACCCACGAGTTTGACTCTGATAGATTTAAGATCGATCCATATAACATTATGAAAATTTCTAACATGATCACATTCATTAGTCAAAGAACATTAAATTTATGCACTTATCAATTAAATCATATGTCATAACTATTTATAGCTGTAATGCATTTACATTTAATTTCAAAAAATAGAATACATAAAAATAATTTCATTCCCTACGAAAGTAAACAAACAATTATAGAATTTTGAATTGAGTTTGAATAAGATTAATCATGGACAAGATTTAATTCAGCGATATCAATCGTGGATATGTAGGCTTGCATATTGTATGTTCTACAACAGAATAATATGTCTTTGCAAATGACATAATAAATAACAGGGCTAGGCTTTATTAATTTGAAGCTTGCCACGTGAATGCAACCGGACTGCGAACAACTTGTGTTCCCCCATTAATACGAGTCCAACGTATCTCTCCAAAGTCATTTAGGTCACCCTCAGATGAAGATGGGCTTTTCCGATTGCTTTCAAATTTCACACTGTAGCTGGCTTTATCGTAGAGATTTTTGAACACTAATGTCTTGGGCTCCACGCCGATGTTTACGCCAGGAGGGCTCTTCACACTCACTCTATAGACCACATTACCCTCTGCACCTACATTCGTCACACTTCTTCTGCTCACTTTAATCGATTTGTTGCCCGGCTTAAACACAACAGAAAATCATGGGTAGTTGAGATCCCCGGCTTCCAAACTGGAGTTGGGACAGGAAACTGACTCCTTTGTGAGAAGAGCAATTTGTCGTTCTGTGTAGTTCAGAGAGCAGAGAAAATCTATATAATCTTGGTGCTCGTTCCGATCATCACACTCAGTCTCCGCTGATCCAGTTGAATGGTGCTCGTTCCGATCATTACATACAAATTTTAAGATTTTTTTTTTTTAGTGACATAAGCTTCTCCTAATAAAAATGCGAATCCTACAAATCAAACCCGCAACTGAACTTTTCATTTTTAACAATTTGTAATCCATTAAAATAAATAATTTTTTTTTTGAAAACCTTAACATTCTAAAAAAATTAAAAAATGTTTTATTAAACAATAAAAATAAATATTTTTTGAAAAACTTAACTTTCTAAATAGTAATAAAATATATTATTAAACAATTATTGAAAAAGGAGTAAATTAGATGGTCCATGATATATGTCCACTAATTAATTTTAAAATCAATCCAAGTGATAGTGTGTAACATGACGGGCACTGAGATCTCTAATCTATTTATTCCTCCTGCCTCCTATTGTCTTCAATTGCTTGTCTTGTGTTTCCCCCGCCTTGCTTTCTTAGGTTTTGGTGTTTCTCCTAACAGGTGCATCATTGTATCAACTCTAATCTCAGTGACTGGTGAATATTGTTTCCTCTATTTCTCAATTGCCTTCTTGAGCCAAGGAGTGGATGAGACTCTTGATAGACAAGGGATTGATGGCAATATCAGGTGTCAACATGGGAGCATTGGAGCTTAGTGTCTAAGGATCTACGTCATTAGTTAAGGAAACTTGGGGGTTATGTTCTCCCAACTGATGGAGAAACTAAGTATCCTCTTCACTAGAACTAATCTACAATATTGTTCTTTTCTTTTTGGGTGGTGTTGTAGCACCTCCTTCACAAATAGATTTCAGTTTCTGATTCTTCTTAGGAGGATCACTATCCCCACCAGATTGTGAGTGTACCTGAGATGCACCAATCTCTAATATTGATTTACCTATCGCCCTTTGAGAGGTATGAATAGCTGTGTTGGTCTCCTTGGGTATCCCCTTCTGTGATGAAGAGTTAGAATAAGTTTTAACCACATGATTCAACCAGGCATGTGACCTATCTAGAACTTGAGAATTTCTGCCTATGACGTTTGTTTCTTCTTCGTCATTGGACCATTGAAAAGGAGGTAAGATGGCAGTCTAACATGAGTTTTCTATCATATTCGAGCCATTATCTATAACATTTTCAGGGATAGAAGAGATAACATTGAAATTCAACATCTGGCTTAGAGTTAACTGCATGAAACTTTTCATGAAAACTTCATTCTCATCAACACAATATTCCCAGAAATCTTCTAACTTGGGTGCGTGAACATAGTGAGCAGTTCCATAGAAATTTTGTTTAACATAACCCTTACTATAAAAATGGATCCTCATTGGTAGGGAACGAAAACCAACCTTAGGTATAAGTTTATCAGAAAATTTTGGAGATTCATTACTTTTGCAAGAAAAGTGAGACAAGCTCATAAGGAAAGAGTACCCTTTCTTTCTCATATGTACATATTTTATATTCACAAAGGTCATCTAACAACATAGTTCCAAGAAGATGAGATAATCAGAGGCATACCTGGGTAATCGTAATGGAGCCTTTTCATAACCTCCAATTCTCAATATGAGAAACTTCTAAACTGAATATAGAAGCTGCCATAATCTTGAATTAGGTCCATAGCCTCCTCTGATATTCTCTTTTCAGGGTTTCCTTCAATGTCTTTTATGACTATCATGAAGAAAGTGTCATGGATGCGAGAGAAATTCCTCATGTCATCTCTTTTATGTAATTGAGGGAAATAACTATAAACATGGGCACCATTTATGTGATTTCCAACTTGTCTCAAACCCAGTCAAGAGATTCTCCTGACAACTAATACATAGGAAAGCACAGAGAAAAAATGAAATTCTCTCCTATCATTAAAATTTACAAGTTGTTCATGGAGGGAATCACATATTAACCTTGCCCAATCAATCTGATTTCTATCATCACAAACAATGAGTATAAACTGACACATCCATTCTTCAAACAATTTTGTCCCAGGTCGACCAACCACATGACACAACAACACAATGATATCGGTGATATCATCTCTAAACAACTCCATTTTTATCCAAGAAGGTAATGTAGATTTACTTGGTCAAGGGGCTTTTAACCAACCTTGAGCAATAGTGTCCAGACACCAATCTACACGGTCCTGAAAGAACTCCCATCTTGACTAATAAGACAAATTCACCTTACCTTCTCTTCCAAGGACGTGCAGTGCAAGAGAAATATTATCCATCTCTATTTTGGTTATCAGAGCTTAATTCAAACTCCGTATTTCATGGGATTCGGGATGATAATTTTGCACATAGGAGAGGACCAATTCTAGGCATGTAATGATGAAATGATAACCTTCGGCCTGAGATAGAGTAAATTCAATGAATTTTTGGGTAATGGGACACTTCTTCGAACTATGAACCCTCTTTTGAATGGCATACATTATAAATGGTCTGATTTCTCTATCTTTGATATTGTCTAATTTTCTTTCAATGGGCTGACAAGGTTTAGGCACCATAAAAGATAAACGCAAAAGGGATAGGGTTTCTGATAGAGGGTGAAAGCTCAAATTGGGAGAAATAGAAAGGAGTTATGAGAAGAATGAATTTTCATGAATGCCAAATTAACAAACTTCCCCTATCTTGTCAACAAGAAAACTAGAAATTTTAACAATTTAAGGCAAAGAGAGATTCTATCCTCAAACCTGGTTCTGTGCTTTTTCCTAAACTCCCCTTCAAGTTTACCAGAAGTCTTGAATGCAAATGGCATGAGAAAAGGTGATAGACATATGAAAACCTGGAGTAATTCTTTCATTTTGGTGGTTGTCGTACTACTTTGAGATTTGAAAAGAAACATTTTATTAATGCTTCATTTATTTCCCACTATGAAAAGGTACTTTATTGACATCTTTCAATGAGTTGTCGGCCTTGAGGTTGCTACTATTGGAATATCAGTCAATCTTGTTCTTTAAGAATCGTAGAACACAAGAAGTGTGTGTGTTGAAAAGTTCCTAATGTGTGACCGACTGATATGTGACTTGTGAGGGAGCCACTAATGTGATACTATTGGGGACTAGGTTATTAGGTGGAACAAGGCTCAATAACGATAAAGGCTAGTGAGTTGAACTTCCATTAGATGGTGATAAGGTGATAAAGAGAGGTGGGGTTCCTTTGGAAATAACCAAGACTTGACGCTTAAAGGAAATAGGTTGATCGGTTGATCAAGGGTTTTGAGAACAAAAGCATGTAGATTACTCTTGCGATGTGGTGAAGTCCGCAACTTGAGGAACCAACTATGGCCCAATGGGCAACATGGGTACAATAATTATTTAGGAGATGATTGATTAATTAATTAATTATGTTTTATTAATTAGTTAGTCATGGGATGATATTTGGGTGATTCAAATTAATTAATTCATATAATGTAATTAATTAATCAATAAGGTGCATTAACATGGCAAAACTCATAAGAGAGTATCAATGTGTCATGATGATGAACACAACAGAATTAGTCAATTAAGAAATGATAATATAATTGATTGGTTAGAATGATGGAGTTTTTCGAATAGGATTATGATGGATTTAATTAACAAGCTAATGAAATATAGGTGTCTACATGTTGCCCTTGTTAAAAGGGTGCCCACATATAAAAGAAGTGGTGGTTTGTAAATAAGGTAGAATAAGAAATAATTAATGTCACTTAGTGTTGGTCCAAAGCACAAGGAAGAATAAAAGAGAGGGAGGGACACTTGAAAGAAAATAAAATAACTTGGGACTAAATAGATGGGTGGAACTCAAAGGATGGGACAGAAAGAATGCTAGTTATCAATATTTAGACCTAAGATTAAATGCAGAGTGTTAATGATGTCATGATAAAATTTGTGAAGCTCATACTAAATTTTTAAAATTTGAGCAGTTTAATTCATTTTATCATGTAAAAGGATGCACCATCGTATGGTAGACATTCATAACATATTTTTGATATGAATGTACAAGAAAAATATCTAAGTAGGAAAGTAGTACGATGGACCATGATATTTAAGGCCATGATGACATAATTGTCGTAGAATTTTAAAGGAGTGACATAAAAATATAGGAAAATAAAAAGGTATAATTATTTAAGAAAAATTACAAATACACAAATAAATTTAAAGAAAAAGAAAAAAGAAATAATATTTCTCCTTTACTAAGTCAAAATCTAAGAAACATTGATATTCATAGTTTTAATTATCCCCAAACAATTATTGATGTGATGAGGTTGGATTTAAAAAGATAAATCCTATCAAAAATCAACTAAAGATATGAATATCTAATTACTTTACATGTTATTCTAAAATCGATTGGATGCAAAGCATGTACATATAATCCTTTACATCAATCAAAGTTATCTTAAATACAAATATCTAAAACAAATGTGGGAGATATAAATTTGGAACTATTTTATTCACCTAATTTTTATTTTATTTTATTCTAAAAATAATTTATCATGGCACTAACAAAAAAATATAAACTGGAGGTTCTCCTTGGTGGCTTAAAATTGTGTGACTAATAGGAAATTAATGTGTTAAGTTTTTGTTATTTTAAGTTATTTGATATGGATAGGATTACATAGAGATGCTAATAGCTAATTATTATGCAAATGGTCCTCTTCTTGCATTGGAGTCTTCTCATCGCACATGGGTGATGATTCTTGTGGGCACATTATGGTTGGAAATAGAGGTTCGGCATAAGGTTGTACTCCTGGCTCAATAAATTTTGGCTTTTACATTAGTTGGTTCAGTATAGGGCTTGTCACATAAGGATTTTTTGTTTCCCCTTATTTCCTCATGTTTTTGTTGTCGGCCTATAAGGGGGTTAATGAGGTTCCTTATTGTAGAGTAAGTAAATGGGATTCATTAGTCTAATTATCTAAACTAGGAATCAAAAACCATTTACACTAACAATACATTGACGAATAAATCAAAACTATATTTGGGGAATTTTTAGTACGCCAAATTTGGCTTGCGCCAAATAGCATGCATAAAAAAAGGGTAAAAAGGATTAGTTGACCCATGATTTAGGCCCACATTTTCTAGTTTGTCTACTTTTTGCATGTGATGAGATAAAGTGACACTTTTTCATGGTGGTTAAACTTCACACAAACATATTTTGAATATTCCATGACTATTTGACAACCTTTTTGTCGATTGGACAATGTAAGACAAATATTTGAAGTTTTTTAGATCATTTTTTATTCTATGAGGTAATATTCTTAGTTTTTGAGAATTCAATGCTTATTATGTATTTTTCCTTTAAATTTGATAATCTAGACTTGTTCTTTTCAATGTTTTCAAGTTAATTCTATTAGACTTTGTGAGATGGTGTAAATTAGGGTGTTACCATTTAGGTTGATAAAGCCACTAAGTTTGCCTAACCACCAAACATTAAGGGAACAAAATTAAACTTGATTGATCCAATCCTAAAAGGACTCAATTCAAAACAAGTTAATTCTTCCCTTGTTAGAGTTGAAAACTAAATTTGAATTAAAGTTGACTTCCAATGATAGATGTAGGACAAACAATGAGAGATTGACATAAAATAATAGTGACAAAATGTTACAAATATCATGCAAAGCTTAAATCTAGATATGGGAAATGAATTTCTCCTTTTAGTTTCATTCTTCCTTGTCTTAGTCAGTTTTAGTGGTTTAGTCTAAACCTAATGCCTTACCCCTCTATTAGGGTTTCATAATCAATACTATATTTGATACATTAAAAACTAAGTATCCTCTTCATTGGAACTAATCTGATGGAGAAACTAAGTATCCTCTTCACTAGAACTAATCTGCAATATTGTTCTTTTTTTTTTGGGTGGTGTTGTAGCACCTGCTTCACAAATATATTTTAGTTTCTGATTCTTCTTAGGAAGATCATTATCCCCGCCAGATTGTGAGTCTGTCTGAGATGCGCCAATCTCTAATATTGATTTTCATATCGCCCTTTGAGAGGTCTGAACAACTATGTTGGTCTCCTTGGGTGTCCCCTTCTGGGATAAAGAGCCAGAATGAGTTTTAACCACATGATTCAACCAGGCATGTGACCTATCTAGAACTTGTGAAATTTTGTCTGTGACATTTATTTATTCTTCATCATTGGACCATTGAAAAAGACATAAGATGGCATACTGACATGCATCTTTTTATCTTTTTCGAGTACATTTTCAGGGATAGAAGAGATAATATTGAAATTCAACATTTAGCTTAGAGTTAGCTATATGAAACTTTTGACGAAAACTTCATTCTAATCAACACATTCTTCCTATAAATCTTCTAGGTTGGGTACGTGAACATATTGAGAAGCTCTATATAAATTTTGTTTAACATAACCCTTACCATCAAAATGGATCCTAATGGGTAGGGAATGAAAACCAACCTCAGCTAGAAGTTTATCAGAAAATTTTGGAGATTCTTAATTTTTACAAGAAAAGTGAGACAAGCTCATAGAGAAAGAGTACCCTTTCTTTCTCATTTGTATATATTTTATATTTACAAAGGTCATCTAACGAAATATTTCCAAGAAGAGATAATTAGAGGCATACCTAGGCAATCTTAATGGATCCCTTTTATAACCTCCAATTCACAAATATGAGAAAATTATGAACTGAATCTAGAAGCTACCATAATTTTGAATTAGGGCCATAGCCTCCTCTGATATTCTCTTTTCAGGGTTTACTTCAATGTCTGTTATGACTGTCATGAAGAAAGTGTCATGAAACAATTATATACATGGGCACTATCTGTGAGATTTCCAACTTGTCTCAAACCCAGCCAATAGATTCTCCTGACAGCTAATACATAGGAAAGCACAGAGCACAAACGAAATTTTCTCCTATCATTAAACTTTACAAGTTGTTCGTGAAGGGAATCATATATTAACCTTGCTCAATCAATTTGATTTCTATCATCACAAATAGTGAGGACAAACTGAAACATCCATTCTTTGAAGAATTTTGTCCCAGGTTGACCAACCACATGACACAACAATGCAATAATATCGGTGATATCATCTCTAAACAACTCCATTTTTATCCGGGAAGGTAACATAGATTTACTAGGTCAAGGGGCTTTTAACCAACCTTGAGCAATAGTGTCCAGACACCAATCTATAGGGTTCTAAAAGAACCCCCATCTTGACTAATTAGAAAAATTCACCTCA